>NW_013666845.1:149438-168750 GCF_000517525.1 Limulus polyphemus | reverse complement strand
AGGACTAAACTTTACTGTACTTAATACTATCGATAAATGAACTTATAATGTTAGTATTCTGTTGTACAAAATAGTTAGTAAAGTATATTTACATTCCCCTTTTGTTGTTACTTCTTGTTTCATACAGCAATTGTAGCGACTTGATTAGTGCCGCAGGCAGACTGTTTGTCGTCGAGTGAATAATGCGCATACGCGGTTTTTCTTAGGGAAACATTTTAACTACGCATGCTTATGCAGCAGGTTTTCGGTCAGAAAGCGTAATGGTCGTACATACAACAAGCAGAATAATAGTATAGATATTACTCCTATTATCTTTCTTCACACTTTACTTAAGCACTTCCCAATGGTAAGTTCTGTGGACTTATAACGCTAAAAACCGGGTTTCGATATCCCTGTTGGGCACAGCACAGATCGCCCATTGTGTAGCTTTTTGCTTAAATACAAACAAATAATCTTAATTCATTCGAGAAATTTCGAATCACAGAAATCACGTTCGGATTGTCTTTTCTTACTTGGACTTTCATTTTTTTAAAATAAAAACACAGCCATAAAACATGAAGAAAAAGAAACACCATCTACTTCTGTAAAACAATTTAATGAAATTGTAATCCCAAGTCATAAACGATATTTCGTCGGTTTAGCCCAATCTAACGTAAACTACATTGTTTAACGTAGTTTAGACATAATAATTCTTACGTGTTTTGTATTTCTAATATATCGAGAGCTATTCTGTTTCATATACTCTAGAATCTAGTATAAAAACTGTAGTATATTTATTTAAAGTTAAGATATGCAACTTTGGCGATAGGAGCTAAAAGAGTATTTTCTTATGAAGTCTCCGAAGGTTTCCATGGTTAAGTTAATGAAATATTTAATTCTTAATGGAAAATTGAAGCTGCGAATCCATAGAAATTAAAGATTAAGATAAACAACAAGCAGCACTTTGAAATTCAATCCAACTATATAGCTCTCATAAGATATACCAATTTAGTATAAACTGTTTGTTGCCCATTCTAACCGTTACTTTTAATGCAATATTCATTATAGAACCACATAGACATTTGATAGTGTGGTATAATGTATCATATCTCGCAAAGGTTTTATCTACTGAAACCCACGTAAAACAATACGTTATGCTTCGTCTGTTTTCATAAAGCCTCATATCTCGAATCTTCCTGAAGTATTTCGAGGAAGCTAAGGGACTGCACTGTGTGTCGTGTAAAATGATCAGTGTTTTTACTTTAGATTTAGACGTCTACACCCGAATTCATCCAGATTACTCAACAGTAACAGTAACTGAAACTTTTAATGGTTCTATAAACCCATTTATCTTATAACAGAATTTAACCATTTTCCAACGAAACATTATCTTCTAAAGCCTGTTGAAGCATTACCACTGTTAGCTATATATTACTGCTCTCAGGCAGAGATAAAATATTTTGCTGAAAGCTTGAAATAATAGTCGCTGACATTAATTTCACTTTCTTCGATTTTCGGTATTTTTATCATTATTTTTATCAAAATATTACGAATGATCGGCTTTCAAACAATGTCCACAAAGTTTAGCGTTTTAATAAGCTGACAGCTCATATAATACAGCATATCTTGTAAAGCATTTATGTGATGAAAACTACGTAACACAATACTTTTCTGTTTTTGTATCCTGGTTCCCACTGACTCAGCGATAAGTCCACCTACTTACAACGCTATAAAATCGTGTTTCGATACCCGTGGTGGGAAGAGCATAGATATTCCATTTGGTAGTTTTGTGCTTAACAATACATCAACCAACTGTTTTCGTTAACCGGTATACATCGAATCTTCATGAATTGCAGAGAGGAAACGGTTTCACTTTTTTATGTTTGTTAAATATTTCTTAATAGTTTTACTTATATATTACACCGAATAACCGAACAATTTATGGGTAGGAACATAGGCATAAATAATCTGATAACAGTAATAATTAAGGATTTATATATGTGGTTTGCACTTGTGAATAAAGCCATTTTGTTTATTCCTGTTGTTAATAAAAAATATGTGAAAAACGCCTTTTATAAAAGTTTAAAATTGTTTACACCAGGGGATAGATGGCGGTATTTTTAATAGCGCGAGAACTGAAACTAGCAATAGTGTTTCTAATGTATTTTTGTTGAAGATTAGACTAGATAGGAAAAAAAGTGAGAAAACCAACGTTACTGCAACTGTTGGCATCAATCTTGCAGCTTGTTGTGATGTGTTTGTCATCACTTCTAGCAAATTCTCGGTGTTACAAGCGCCCCCCTTCGAGGAGAGAGAAAATGTTTAGTAGTTATATATGTACGACGTTAAGTGTGAAATTTTATCTACTGAGTTGTAGACATGGTATGTTTATGTCTCTCTCTCTCCACATTCCATAGACAATGTCGTCAAGTTGCACTATTGTACGAAAGCTTCATGTTTCAGATTGTTGAGCATAAAATAGACACCAAAAGATAAAACAAAGCATGGATTTGACATATAGTAGGGATGCGCTACACGAACGAATCAATAAATAAAGCACAACAATTGCTTGTAGGAGCTGTTGCTTCTTTTTCTTTACGTTGTTACATTATGCCGTTTTATTTTTGCTTCATTTAAGTAAAGTAATACAAAACAATTAAAGCAATTTTCTGCCGTTTAAGCTAATAATTACCGATAATATCTGGTAATAGAAATTTGATCGCTTAATTACACAAGAAATGCATGTTTAAAGTTTTAGCTGTGGAGAGTTGTTTTTGTAGAAATATACAATTTCATACCCAAAAGAATTTAACATATATACTTTTTTTTTGCTAGTCGAATATGTTTAATTTATTATAAAACTTCTTGACTGCTTATCTGCATTTTCCTTAAAAAGAGACATCGACAAAGAATAGCATGACATTTCTACTCGTCAGTAAAAGGTGCAAAAAAAAACTTTAGAGCAAAAAAAAGAAAGTGTTTCTAAGCTATTTTCACCAAAATAAATTCGCCGATGCTCATAACTGTTGTAGCAGTACAGTTAAGAAAATAGCTCTATAAATAGTATTGCTTGATATTGCTTCAATTACTTAGATTCGTTACAGAAGCTTTGGGATTCAACATGATATGTGACTTCAAATGCATCACATTGAATGTTCATCTTTTAACATCCTTTTCAGACAGACGTGAAACTAGCTTTGATAATTTTTTTTGGGGGTTTTAAAATCCTCTAACAATTCTAAATTTAAATACAATTTTCTTTATTTAGCAATAATTTTTTTCAAATTACTTTATGCAATTATACTTGTGAAAAGCTCTGTTTTTTATGACGTAACCTACGCCTTGTCTAATTTTGCAATGTGTTCTAACTTTCTTTCAATAAAAGTTTCTGATAAATCGCTCAACAATAAGTATTTGTCGATGCAATGAGAACTCGAGAGTGCAATGAGAAAACATCCTATCTGACTGATTATTTATTGTAAGCAAAAAACTGAACAATGGACAAACTCCAAGTCCTCAAGCTTTTTTTGTTTAAGTCACCGGGGAGGGGAGGAGCAATTTGATTGAGACCAGTTTTATAAATGGTAGGAACTTTTTCAATTAATTTCTCTGATGATCTCCAACGTTCACCTTTCAAACATCTTTTAATTTTTACTTTGACACAGAGTTTTACCTTTTGCTACAGTACACCTTAAATTGTATTCAATATTATTAACTCAAAAAACATAGTTAACTTTGCAATATATTTCAATAACTGTCTCTGGATGTTACTTCTTCTGATATGACAGCGATTTATCCTCCACACCAAGAGTAAACTGAGGAAACAAAATAAGCATACAACTTAGTTAACAGTCTTCTCAAGACATGCTCTTTTTCTCACTTTTTTTTCTTCAGATCAGAAGTCTATTTATATCAACTACATGTTGAAGTTTTTGCAGTGGTTCTTACACGACAGCCGTCCACAGTTAGATCCTTATTCAGAAATAAATCAACAAAAAGTCAATGAGAATCTCGCTCTGTTAGAGATACCAAATAAGGACAACTTTTACACCGTGAAAGACGTTCGATTCCGGCAAATGTTTGGCTTCCAACACCCACGTTTGATAACCATCAATTTGGCTTTTTCCATGACGTGAAGAGGTAAAACACAATGTCAAGAATTAATTACTTCATGATAAGATCGAAGATAAGAAAACCTAGGTCAACCAAACAGCTCGCGATATTGCAGCAACTATGGGGGTGCAGGTTGTCTAACTAGACCTGAGGCCTTTCTTTAGTCACCTGTCTTAGCTGAATATTATAAATTTTCTTCGCTGTAGAGGTCGCATCCAGAATGGACTGATTAACTTCCCATTCTTTCTTATTGAAATCGTGATAAGATCTTGAATTAGAATGGACGAACTTGATAATTGGGGGTTTTTTAACATTGTTCGGTATAGCGTACTATAGACAATTATTTATCTGTTCACTGATTTATAAAACATTTAATAAAATGCAGTGAGCTGAAAAACTGTTATTTTTCAACTATTCACAATTCGAAACATTTTATATTGCCTACAGTCTTGAACCTTATTCGAGACCTTTAACCAATAGCTATAGGGGGTCGTTTTTTTTTAAAGACAGAAAGTTTCAGAAAGATGTTTGTTTTTGTTTGTTTTTTGGAATTTAGCGCAAAACTACACGAGGGCTATCTGCGCTAGCCGTCCCTAATTTAGCAGTGTAAGACTAGAGGGAAGGCAGCTAGTCATCACCACCCACCGCCAACTCTTGGGCTACTCTTTTACCAACGAATAGTGGGATTGACCGTCACATTATAACGCCCGCACGGCTGAAAGGACGAGCATGTTTGGTGTTATGCAGATTCGAACCCGCGACCCTCAGATTGTGAGTCGAGCGCCTTATCCACCTGGCCATGCCAGGTACGTTTCAGAGAGAAACGTCAGGAATATTTAATTATAAGTATGAGACTGATAAATTATCGTGCGATAAAAATGCTTTAAAGTTATATGATTTTAAAGTTATGTTTATGCTTGATATTAAAATACTCCTGAATTTGCCATGGATGGATTTGTTATCCAACAGCCTTGTAGGAATAATCATTCTAACAATACTTGACATTTTTTTCCAATCTTTAGACAGATATAATCAAATATGTAGCTGCAGAATAAAGAATCAGGACGAATTATCGAATTCAGTATTATTACAGAATCAATGCATTTAATTCTTATTACTTGTACCTTTAATAATATCCGAAAAGACGAAGAAGTATCATTTAGTCTTTGTTCCAAATGTTTAAATAATAGTCTCTTTTATCCGCAACTTTCTGAATGATGTATTTTCGTCTTTTCAGATGTGCTTAAAGTTGTAGGTATTCTTTGAATTTTAAGAATATGTTTATAACTTTAAGTTAATTATAAATAGAAGTAAGTAAATGGAATAATACGTATATTTTCTTCAAAGAATAGTAAATCTAATACGAAAAACGTGCCTCGTGTAGTCTTGAAATATTAACAGGAAAACCCACCAATCTTTCTTTTATTTCTTTTCTCAGAACGTACAAATTATTTTTAGATGATAAATCACGCCGACAAACATTGTTTAGAGCAACAGCGTTTTTCCAAAATGGTATTGTTGCTCATTGAGGAACTGCAACAACAGCTGATAATAAACTATGTTTAGTATGTTAAAAATTCTTCAGCAGAGTTGGTGAAAAAACCAAATAAACATTTGAAAATGGGGACGCTGACCGTTCCTACGAGAAATGGTATATAATTATAAAGAGACAAAGCCCACACTTACCTTATTCTGAATAAACGTATTTTTTGTGTGCAAATTCCTGGCCATCGACCTTCACGCTTTTAAGTGTTCTGACACTGACCGTAACCGGTCGTCAACTGGTTTTGAATTAAACACTATACCATTTTTCAGCACTTAAAAGCATGGGTCTTAACCCTATGTTTATTACTAATTATCCAAACTACTTTTTTTCCCTATGTTGTTTAGACATAGAAGAAACACTTATAATTCATGCTAATTTACAATCCTGAAAAAAATGTCACCCGATGATTTTTTTTTCTGCAATTAAATAACACCAATCCTGTCACGCGGCAAAAAATCAGACCTAATATTTGAAAGACCTACAGTATATCGCCTCATACTGAAATTTTCATCGCGAAAAGCTAAAATAATATAATTGAAGTTCGATTGACCAAAGATTGACCAAAACTCGCTGCATTTATCCAATAAATGCTTGAATATATTTGTCAGGCGTTTATTACACGTTACTTTCCAACTTTAATTAAAAGTCGGGGCCTATGTACCAATAACTCCTTCGGATGAATAACTAGTTTCTAACCTAAAATCCAAAGATAAATATTTTACTCACATGGACAGAATAGAGTAGTTATGGAGTTTATTACTAAAGCAAAGCCACTCACAAACTACATGCTAGAGTATAGGCATATTGAGTTGGACAAAAGTTGCTGGGAATTCGTTCTTATTTTTCATCAAATATAACTTATTTGTCTATCCAGCTTTCAAGTGTTTTTTTTATCATTTGTACTTATATCACACTATTCATTTATTAATCCGGTTTTGCTTTCACTTTCAGCTGTGCCTTAGTCTCGGAATAAAATTTCTGGCTTTCAAAGATACTACGCAAGAGTAGAGGAATTGGCTTCAGATGAAACAAAATACAAAACATTCAAACTATTTTCGAAAATAAGGAAGGTGAGAACTTACAGCGTTTAAATGATGGTAAGTTTATCAAAGAGAAAGTTGAGACAAACACACTCAATTCCTGCTATGTTGTTAAATATAGGGGTTTACCTACTTAAAACGACTTTCAAAGAAAAGGATTGGAAAAAAAAAGTCTTATTGTTTTTAATCCTAGAAATACACTGAAAATTATATGAATTCTTAACTAGTAAACCATTTTCTTTCTTTTTACTCATTAAGAAAATTATACAGTAATCGTTTGCGTTTCAATGCAATTAAATTCTTTATTAGTGCAGCAGTTATATCAGAGGATTACGACACAAGGCACATTATAACTAAATGTTGTAATCGAAACTTGTGCCCCCCCCCCCAATGGCACAGCGGTATGTCTGCGGACTTACAACTTACTTTGTGCTTAATTACAAACAAACGAAACTTGTGATAAATATAATAGTGCAACAAATTTTTACAAACAACAATAAAAAAATTGTGATAAAACAGATTTCTACTCACAAGTTAAACAAGGATAGTTTAGAAATAGGATTATGAGCTTTATCTTTGGGGGAGGGGAGGAAAGGGGATAGCAGTTAGTATTTGTTGAAGACGACGTTTCGTTTTGGACTTCATAAAGCTGAATACTCGTTTTGTAGCAGGGACACATACAGAAGGGTACCAAAGTTAATTACCCCAGGGCAGTAGTTGTTAATTTTTACTGTAGTTAACTATAGACAGATGTTCTAATTTGTTGTTACAAGTCTACACGTACGCTTAGGTAAATAGACTGTGAAACAGCGACAACTGGGACTTTTTTTAGATTTGTGAAAATGAAGGAACAGCCATAAAATTGTGTTATGGTTTTCCAAAATTATAAAATGCTTTTTTTTAGTGTTTACATACATGACAAGTAAAATTTTATTATAACCTAATTACTTATTAGGTCATGATGATTAATGTAATGCATAAAAATTGTATATATAGCGTATATGATGTATTTTTTTTATATTAAAAGGTACATGTCTCTACTTGGAACTAGCATGATCTACCTGCTGTTCATACACTTTATCAAAATGTCTTATTGTCTGAGATTATATTCTTGTTTCTTAGATTTATATAATGACAGCAAATTAATATTTTCTTACTTAACATATTATTATTATACTAGCTGGAGTACCCGTCTCTTGGACAAAAGTTATGTAAATTCATGAATAATGAAAGGTTATTTTAGGACATAAAAGGTTCCTTCCTTTATATGTAATTGTAAAAAAAAAAAAAAAACGCCCATAAAAACTGCAAAACACAAAACGTGAAACCGTAAATTTGCATATATCTCCGCATGACACAACAAGCCTTCATTCCAAATTTGGTGAAGATCCATCAACAGGGGAGTAGCAGTGGTAAAAAACTCAAAAACGTCCATAACAACCGCAAAATGCAAAACTGAGAATTTGAATGTATCTTCCCATGGACATATTAAACCTCCATACCATATTTGGTGAAGGTTCATCCACAGGAGGTGAGGTGGTGGTAAAAAATGCAAAATGCAAAACTAAACATTTGTATGTACCTCCGCATGGAATTACTATAAATGAAAACTCAAAACGAACATATATGACTGAATATCAGAAGATGCGAATCATAGTAGGAGTAATAAAGTTATAGAGCATTTTACGAAGAGAAATGTTTGTGTAAAAGATATTGTAGTAGCATTTTAAGAAGAGAAATGTGTGTGTAAAAGATATTGTAGTAGCATTTTAAGAAGAGAAATGTGTGTGTGTAAAAGATATTGTAGTAGCATTTTAAGAAGAGAAATGTTTGTGTAAAAGATATTGTAGTAGCATTTTAAGAAGAGAAATGTGTGTGTGTAAAAGATATTGTAGTAGCATTTTACGAAGAGAAATGTTTGTGTAAAAGATATTGTAGTAGCATTTTAAGAAGAGAAACGTTTGTGTAAAAGATATTGTAGTAGCATTTTACGAAGAGAAACGTTTGTGTAAAAGATATTGTAGTGCTCCCCCCTACCAACGAGTGGAGAGTAACTCATGTTTTCAAATCCCCTAATTAAAATATCGTATTATGTATTATGTTTAAAATGCTACTACAATATCTTTTACACACACATTTCTCTTCGTAAAATGCTACTACAATATCTTTTACACAAACATTTCTCTTCGTAAAATGCTACAAAATGTTGTAACTCACGTCCTCTTGAGACAACTTGTATACATTTAAATACTCCAAGTATTATTGCTCAACTCAAGGTACTGCTTACATTAGGTTTCACAAAACTTATAATGATGAAAGCCATTCGTTACAAGACTTTAGGCAAACTTATATATTTAAATATACCAAGCATTCAGACGAAATCAAACAAACAAGATGGTGGACATTTTCCAGAGTGCATACAAATTGTAGGAGCCTTTTCTATACTTTGTGACAGAGAAATTAAATCTGTGAGAGTTAACGGAGACAAAAAATATGAAGATAGACAAAGTATCCTGTAGCGCTTCACTACTCAAGCCAAACTATAGACTGTAAGACTGAAGCATAACTTAATGGTTTATTGTTGTAATATTATAACAGTACATTAAGTTAAGCACTAGTTGTTCTAATATACACAAACACATTTGTACGGATGTATTTATAAACTTAATGGCACAGAGTTTCTTCTCGAAAGGAATAAAGGAAGGAATTATTATATAGGTGAAACAGCACATAAATAAGGATAATTAAACTGAAATCATTTAAAGTAATGGTGTAAAATATCGTATGGATAACATGTAATACAATCAGGCATCAGTAAATTTGTAAAATATTTAATTGTATCCAAAAAGATAAGGGGGGGGGACTTTTCGGGATTTTGAACATTAGAAGACTTATACACAAAAATACAAACTTATGTGGGTATAATACATTCATGAAAGACAAGTGGTTGCACACTGAACTTTACTGTCACTGGGTATTGTTTTTAAAAAATACTAAAGAATTGGAGATATTTTTACTAAAAAAATATATTCATACGTTATAAGTAAATTAAAAAATGCACTTAAACCATTTTCGTATGATTGATATATTTTCTGCTGTTTTATCACACAAATTTTCTAAACCGAATGCATTCTCCTATTTTTCTGATATCAAATAACCCAACTAGAGGTAATGTTGTCGAATCGATTGCTCTGGAGAATAAATTACAAAAAAAAGTGCCGCCAAATGACTCTTGGAACTTGTTATTTATTATTTAATACCACTTTGTTACTGTAAGTCATTAATATCGACAATCCTCGTCTTATCTATAATCTGTAGGTACCAAACACTGTCTGTTTCCAACAACAGTTGGAGCAATTTGGGTTGGGTTAATTCTAATACTTAATATTTTTCCAAATACAAACAAGGAACAGTTAAAAAAAGTCTATAATATATATACACAACTACAAAACACTTTTAAAACTGGTTCACTCTTACACGACATGCATAAAACCACAGTAGCTAAGTGGATTTTGTGTTTTCAAATATCGGTTTACTAAAAAAACGTTTAGAATAGAATGTGTTCAGCAGGAGAATACATCTTCCTGTCACGTTGTGTCAGATGTAGTTACGTACATTATACGGTGTCGTTGGAAGTTCTGTAGTTACAATATCATGGATATTTTGGGGATTTCGAATAAAGTAACACATCGTTTGAATGTTGTGTAGAAATCTCATGTTATAAAGTGCTTTCAATATTTTGAAAAGTTGAATGTAAAGGTTACTTTTCTGGTAAAATAACTTAACTACTGAGCCACAGCTTTATAAATAACGTAATTAGTGAGCCATTGCTTTATAAGTAGCTTAATTAGAGAGCCACTGCTTTTTCTACTTATTTTAAAAGAATTTTAGACAAGAGTCAAGCATTGTATTTATCAAGCTTTTAGTAAAATAATATATATATATATATGATATTGTATTTTATATCAATAATAGTATGCTCATTTGTTACTTTTCAGATTTTTAAGCTTCTGATTTTATGGAGAAAACAAATCTAGAAACACTGGCACAAGTCTATATAAGGTTGAACTGAGAGATTTATGTGTCTTCTTTCTATTTTAGAAACATGGGTAGTAACTGGGAGAAGGAAGATATGGTGAAGACCCGCATTATCAGTGCTGGTATTGTCAGCACGTGTCATTATTTATGATGGCGAATGGTCTAAAATACTACTAAAAAGCATGGAAGAAGCTGGAGTGTTTAAACCCATACTATCCAACCTACGTGGACAAACCACGTGTCAATAATGTCATGTCATTTTACCGAATATTGCAAATCACCGTTAGTAAGTTTCATGCGATGTATTCAGTGTTATATCACAAAAAAGGAGAGACTTAGAAGTCTGTGTGTGTGCTAACACAGAATAGTTGGAGTCCTCAGCATGAGCTTTGTCAACGATTTTACAATCACTTAAGTTAAAAGAAACAGAAAAACATAGTAATTCAAAGAAATGAAGCATGTATGTAGTTCTGCTCTACGAAACGCCAAGTGTTTCCACCTTATGAATCTGGTTTAAATTATATTTTCCTTCTTTTTCTTAATCTTTTCTTTAATGTTTTCTTTTACAATGTTTTTAGCCACGTCTTCGATTTATGATACCATTTTCCTGTACTGTAAGTGTTATGACTTTCCTAAAAATCAACTTGTAATCATGTTAACTTTTCTTAGCTTCTTCATTATATATTAAACTAGGTTATGCAATGAAACATTACTCCTGACCATGTTGCTTCCCTGGAAACACTTGAAAACATTGGTATTTTCCTACCCCAAATGTCGTTTTAACCCTAAAAACAAAACATAAAAATTATAACTTTTAATTGGTAGTTCTGATGGAAATATTTTGTCCATTTCGTGAGATGAGGATTTGTCATGTGTCTAACAATGAGCCAGATTGGATTTTAGGATTTTCTGTTTAAACAGGTATAGTTATTTACTACTAAGTGTATCAACAGTACTTCTCTCTGCTGAATGAAAATGTAGAATATAAATCTATACTTAATGGATATTTGTATTTCTTCACATTGTATAGCACATACATAATACGTATTGCAAAAATAAAATAAAATACACATTTTCTTGTGAGAATTTATAGCACTTTGATATTATTAAATACAATAAAGATCAACACCGCTTAGTCCGACTTAAAATGTTAATAACTGATACCTCGATCATTTTAGAGTAGATATCTACCACTATTTCAAAAGTCATTGAACACATTATAGCTGAGTTAAGTTCTACGGAACGTCCCTCTGGGAATAACTAGATATAAGTTTCAAAGTTACAAAGTGATTATCAATTACTTCTAATAACCTAAACTTGTTTTTCTTTATGTATTTTCTGTAAGGCTGTAGGTATATTCAAAGAAAATACACATCTAGGTTATCAGAAGATTAATTCTTTATTTATATGCTTCAATCCTAAGTCATCCCAACTCCATACAAGCCTAAAACTAAGGCATTACAAATTCTAATTAAACACAACTGTTTTTTAACCCGCATAAATCTACGTTGTTCGTGAAGTATAGGGTTTCCAATAATCATGCATTAATTCAAGTAGAGTGTACAGTTGGTTAAAATTCATTGCTCTTTTATTTTTAATGTAACATCCTCTTCGGTTGTAAATGAAAAACTAGATACAAAGAAACAGTCTAAGCAGTAATATTATGCAATAATGTCACTTTAATTACACTAGGGCCTAGTTTATCAATTTTAGCTCGAGACGGTGTAGTATTGAATATATCTTTTGTTTCTGCTTTAGAATTAGGATTATACGTACATTTGAAAGACCACGCAGTAATCTGTCCGTGTTCATAGTGGATTGTAATTAGCTGGTGATTATTACCACAATTTATTGATACCAAAGCCTATTGTTGCAATTTTTCGCCGATAAATTGAATGTTGTGAAACAGAGGGTTGAAGAAAGCTTTCAGCGTTTACGATACTTTAAGAGTTCCGTTATCATCGTTCTTGTTCTTCAGGTGGTAATGGACGATAGTTACCCATGCCACAGAATCGATTTCAGTCATTTCAGCTCCTCACTCACCCATTTGTGCTATGTGCTTTCAGGATAAACGAAAAAAATATATTGATCGCTATATTCCAGTTCATATCATAAGGTTGGGAGGGGCTAGGAAAGGGAATTTCATTATTTTCCTGTCTGGATATACTTTCAAGGGTCTACTTGAGAATTTATGTATGTAATGATCTGTCCCTAATACTCCTTCACGAATGGATTCATAGGTACACCTTCGTAAATTCCAAGAAATATAGTGCTTCATACTACACACTTTTGTATTTCTACAACACTCGTGCTACTGCACATTAATAAAAGATAGTGTGAAATAATAATCGACACTGTCAAATTACAAATCGAAAACTGATTATATTCAATTGTGGACCAACATAGTTATTTGGTTGTATGTTTATTAAATACGAATAAGGCGAATTAATTCATCTAAGTTTGAGAAATATGCATAACAAGAAAATATCTTTTGATCTTCTGCAAGAAAATAAGTGATAAGTCCAGTAAATTATCAGGAATGTTCACCAATGAACATTTTGTGTAATCAAGTCGTTTGCATGAGGTTACTCCGCCAGCTCTGGTCGGCTCTATACTTTCTTACCCCGAATTCCTCATTTCTTTGATATTTAAGCTCTAGAATATATGCATATGTTTTTGTTTAATATTTGTTGTTAGATTTAATAAGTTTCATACTACGCTTGAAATTCATTTTAACTGTGTAGCATAAACTTTAAAAATCCAAATTTAAAAATAATTGAATAAAAGGTTCCACAAATGAGGGAGGATTCAATGTTTATGTCTCTTTAAACATGTTATCTAATTTATCTAGGTTATCAGAAGATTAATTCTTTATTTGTAAGCTTCAATCCTAAGTCATCCCAACTCCATACAAGCCTAGAACTAAGGCATTACAAATTCTAATTAAACGCAACTATTTTTTTAACCCGCATAAAACTATGTTGTTCGTGAAGTATAGGGTTTCCAATAATCATGCATTAATTCAAGTACAGTGTACAGTTGGTTAAAATGAACATATCCTTGCCACATTAAAGCATTTCATTGCATTAATGGTTTTAATTTATTGTACAATACCTGTTATTATTTAGTATTATTAACAAAACATGAATTATAATGAAGACATTTTATGATACCTGGCTTGCCGCCTATGGTAAAAAGTAGGCACTTCTCTTGTTTGGTTTTTAATTTCATTAAAAATGTATTATGTATATTATAATTACGTTCACGCCCTTTTCAAAACACACATGTTCACTACTACGTATGGTAGCTCAGAAATGGACCCAAGCTTTCAGTATAATATTCCAAAGTAAGTATAACGTATGTTACATATGCCTTGAAATTTTCAGAGGGTAGATGTCTTATAAATAGTTTTAAAGGGATCATATTATCAAAGGTTGGATTGTTTGAACCCTCATTTGAGCGACAGAAAGATCGGGATAAGAAAAGAAAGACAAAACTGAAAAAAGAATTCAGAACCGGCATCTGTTTATCACATTATCACGTGTTAAAAAAAATCTCGACCTGTCGTCATTGCATCTGGAAGAAAATTCTGTTGACAAGAATGTCTTTTTCTCACTTCGTGACTTTTCAACCTTGAAATGAACATCGTTAGTGATCTGTCAAAGGAACAGAACAGAAAAAATGACGTTTTGGTATATGTAGAAAGGAAGGCGTATACGAGTGAAACGTCCCAGCTTTTTTGATACACTAGGCTGCCTTTCCTGTCACTTCTTTTATCCAGTAACAGCACGATGAGATTGCTCATTTATCACAGGTGTGAAATTCTTCCGCTTATACGTATTACATCCACAGTTGGGAAATTAAATTGATTATTTAAATCAGTAACACATGTTTCAGTAGTAATGTAGGAGATAGCTTAAATGTATCTTAATTAACCCAAACGATTGTTGTTAATAATCTCTCTCTCTCTCTATATATATATATATGTGTGTGTGTGTGTGTGTGTATGTGTGTCTTTCATATGAAATTAATATCAAAGAATATTCTTAGAGTTTACTTCAGAAACCTAATTTCATGTGGCTTAAGAATAATATAGAACATAGGCATCAAAAACTAAGAGTCAGTGCTGCAACTTACCTTATTAAAATAAGTATCTCTAGATTATTATGTAAAAACATTTCCTTGCCATATTCTTTTGGGGCTGAGTTGATTCTGGCTAAAATACGTAGAGATAATTCTTATACATATGTAATTAGAAAAATTTGTCAATCTACAGTTGTATTTTTCTTAATGCTGGATCACTTGCTTAATATTTCAGTATGTCTACGATTTAATAAAAAATAGCTCAATTAATTTGCTTTTCTGTAAGGATCTATCTTATTTTTCAATTAGACAAAATAATTTTTACTAAAGTGTGAGCAACAAAATGTGGCTACTCTATGATAAACATTTTTTGAAATTGTTATCTTCCTTCGAACATTTTTCCCTGATAGCACCTTTGTAATGTTTCCAATAAAAAAATAAGTAAAATAGTTATTAAATGTAAGTATTCTTTTTAATACATAACTAACAAAACAATTAAAAATATCCTAAGAAATTCGTTTGCAAAACTCTTCGGGTTCTTCAAAGGTATTTAGAATTAAAATATAAATTTTTGGTTGATTTACATATTAAAGCATAAACTCTTTTAAATTCTAACACTCTAGATTTTGTAAGCTATTTATTTTCATACTTTGAAAATAACATACTTTTGGTTCTTTCGTGATAAACAACACCATCTTGCCCTTTGGCTTGTTACATAGGAATATAAAAACAGGAGGAAAATGAATGAAACAGAAAGCTGATGGCATTTCTCGATCTCCATCGTCAGCTTTGTAAACATCGTACAAATCGATCGATAATGATTTTAGAAGTGATAATCAATATTAAACAGAATTCAAGAGAAATCAAAGTATGGTGTATATGAAGGTCTCGAACTGTGTAAATAAATAGTCAGAAAATCGTTGAAGATCATCCTATTGTAAAAAAAAAGAGTATATCTAATTTTTTTTAAATTGACGCTTTTGTTAGATTTATTATTTGTTTTATATATTGCAGTACCATCTCCAGTAAAACCTCAAATATCTCATTACATTAAATAAAAAATATTCCTCCGTTTTTATGTAAAACATGATGTTGAATTTAGAAGTTTATTCCTCTTAATGCTGAGGCAAAGTAGTGAACTTAACAAAACAATAGTCGGTATGTCTTCCTTAAACTGTGATCCGGAAATGTATGAAGAAGAATTAATCCAGAATAATAAGACAAGTAAATCACTAAGTCTTTTATCTCATTAATTCAGATCTGAGTATGACAGTTTAGTTAATAATATATGAGTTATTCACTCTTAGAAACTAGTACAACATATGAACAACAAAAACGCAAAGTTTAACTTCGAATTTACACTGGTAGTACGTTAAACAAAATGGTATAAAAACGTAAATTATTCGTTTGTTGTTAAACACAAAGCTATTTGTACTCTGCTGTCTTCGGGTATCAAAATCAGATGTTTTGGTGTTATAAGCCGTCAGATTGACTGCTGAACCTCTGGGAGGCAAGTAAATGTATATAAATGTATTTTGCAGCTTTAATACTCGTGTAATAACTTTGTTCAATTTGTATGCTTAGAGATGGAAAATGAGTTGTTGTTTTTGTTTTTTTTTCTAAGACAGCTTGATTTTCCACAAAGTGACAGACTAACCTACGGTACAGTTTACAATCACTTTTTCAGTTTGCATCTATAAAATTTTTGAGGAAAAGTAACTTTAATACAAGAGCTTTTTCGTTTTATTTAAACTAAAAATATTTTTTTTACAAATACGTAAGTAAGTTTGTTTAATTTATAATAGTGTAACAAACAAAAAAATAATGTATTGCTCATCTTGAAGATTGACTTTCTCCTATATAAACCAGAAGTTTGAGTGCAAATTTATACACAAGAAAATAACTTGTTGCTCATCTTGAAGATTGATTGTTTGTTTGAAGTTAAGCACAAAGCTACACAATGGGCTATCTGTGCTCTGCCCACCACGGGTATCGAAACCCGGTTTCTAGCGTTGTAAGTCCGCAGACATACCGCTATGCCACTGGGGTTGGTTGAAGATTGACTTTCTCCTATATAAACCGGAAGTTTGAGTGTAGATTTATACACAATAAAATAACTTGTTGCTCATCTTGAACATTGACTTTCTCCCTTATAAACCGGAAGTTTGAGTGTAGATTTATACACATACTCGATAGAAACATATTCACAAATTTTAGCGTTTTCTAATTGTTCAAAAAATTTATGAAGACGAAGATGAAAAAATCTTCTACTTTGTATTCTAATTAATTATAATAGTTATTAACAATGTTCTTACAGAAAACAAAGATAATTATTAATAAACAAGACATAAACAAACTATTTGCTTTAATTTTAGGGTAGGTTTACTATATAGGTTATACTCAGAAATAATAACAGTAAGTTAAAACTAAATAATAAAAATATTTTTTGTTTTGCTTATCAAAGACGTCACAAACAAGAGAGATTTGAACAACAATGACATCAATCAAATATGATAAGGCATAATACAGTTTGAATGTTCTCTATGGTATGCTCGCTTATACATATCCTTCCATAAATATTAAAGCTTCGAAGATTTATAGCTCCTCATATTTTTCCACGAGAATATATAAGAGCTTGTGCATATGTTCGAAGATACATTTCCTGCCCTTTTATATAACTGAATACATCATCATCAATTAAACAGGAGAGTTTTTTTTTTGTGTGTGTGGCTGTATTCGATCGTCTTTGATCATTGACAAGTTTTATTTTTTATTTTCAAGTTTTCTCAAACATCAACGTGAAAGAATAGGTAAAAAGAAATTACTTGAATGTTTTATACGTGTCCCTTAAGAAAGCTTTAAATCACCAGAAAAATAGAGAACTCAAAGTTTGCCACATTGCCCTGTTTGTTCTTTCAGTTATGAGTTGTTTTGGGATAGTAACTGAAGCTCAGGTTAAACAGTGATATTAGATTTACCAGAAACCACATATTTTAAAGTAGATAAAATGTAACCATGATATTTGTCTGTATATCACTGGTGCTTTCATCAAAACAAAATCACGAATTTAATTGTTGTTGTTCTCATCAGCAGCTAAACTCTTTTTTTTTAAACTTTCACTAATACAGTTGTTCTCTGTGATTTGAAAAGTTTGATAAACTCAACATAAATATTGTTTCAACAAGAATTGATCAAAACTGTTTTTCGTACCTTTGGTGACAGTTGCTATTGCAAAAAAAAAATGTTTTAATTGGTAACGCTTAGGATCGTGGGTAGGTTTGTAGGTAGTAGAAATTGAAACAAGAATTATAGTTGCTAAATATATTAATTTGTGTGTTTTTAAATGTGACTGATTTTTTTAGACAGTATTAAACTACTGGCGATTATAGATGATATAATTGTTTTATTGTCCTGTCAGTAACTGAGGATCGAAATTCCAGACAGTTACTAAAACATTTATTTTAGATTGAAATCAAAATAAATTTGCACTTTCCATATTTTAATAAGAAGATACAAGAAACTTTTTTTTTATATTTAAAGATGTACTTAACTAAATAGCGGTCAAAAAGTAGGTTTAAAAAGAATTAATATTTGTTATTTCAGTTTCGCTTTGTGGTGAAGCTTTTATGTGGAAACTTTGCAAGACTTTTCCCATATTTAAATCTTTTATTATTTTCAAGAAAGGCCAAAACAAAGAAAAGTCATTACCACTGTAATACAAAATGTTACCATTGCAAGAATAATCTTTGTTTGAAGTTAAGCACAAAGCTACACAATGGGCTATCTGTGCTCTGCCCAACAGGGGTATCGAAACCTGGTTTCTAGTGTTGTAAGTCCGCAGATATTCCGCTGTGCCACTTGGGGGCAGAATAATCCTATCAAGACTAAATAATTGCAGTGAAATTCCTTTATTTACAGGATTGTTGATGGTTAAAATCCCGATCTGCAATTTCAATTACACAAATAATTTTCTTGTATATGAATTGTGACGGATTTATTATTATATATTTATTTCAATATCAACGTTTGTTTATATTAAGTTTATATTTGAAAATATGCATAGCTTAGTGTTAAATATGTATTGCGAAACTCCCGCCTATTCTCTAAAGTTGTAGAAGATTGTCGAGAATAAGAATCAACAATATATGTATGTACGTAAACGCTTGATGTAGCTTTGTATTGTTACGTAATCTGAATTTTCTAAAAACTCCCCACACGCCTATAAATATAACCAACGCGACGCGCCAAAAAAAGTAGCATCTATTATTGGTTTGCTATAGTCAGTGTGCATTAAACTTCGGAAGCTATAACTATAATTGTGATTAACGCTTATCAATCGGAAAACTTCAGATATTTGACCAGGAACATTTACAAAGTTCGAACATTACAAATCATTTAACTTCAGTAGATTCTCATCGGACATTAGTATTTTTACGAAAACATTATATAGCTTCATCGTGGAAAACTCGGCGTGTGTGGCTGATGAATAACGAAAGACAAAGCTAGCTAGCTT
>NW_013666845.1:147516-148534 GCF_000517525.1 Limulus polyphemus | reverse complement strand
CAAATTTATTAATTCTTATTTAAAAGCTGCCGAAGACAATGATATAATGTTATTTTCTAATATTTTCTGTCTCTACCAACTCATTATCAATTGTTTTTGACAAATCAGATGTTTTATTAACTTTCCACAATATTTTTTATTTTTTATTACTACACTACTATTTGATACAATCAATATAAACAGCCTACACAAAATGATTTATTTTTCTCTCATTAACTTTTTAAAAAGGTAGAGTATTCTTATATACTTTCCAAGAAGTGAATGTGTATTATTCAGGTTTCCTTTAAAGTTAGAAGTTAAACGGGAGATTTCGCGACTAAAATGCAACTCATTTGTGATTTTTTTTATGTACAGTAAATGATTAAGAAACACGAAACCTGTTCACTGAGGCTATAGATAAAAAACAACATACTCCACTAAGCAGTTACCTCAAAACAAGTGTTTTGAATGTTTTTTTTTTGTTTGTTTTTTTGTATGGTACGGTTCAATTAAATCAAATCTATGTTTCCGAATTAAGTGTGCGTCAGCGATATTACGTTATAGATCAGATACAAGTATTAAAGGGTCATTCATAAAATAATTCATTTTACTAGTAAACTTACACACATTTAGAGGATATTGTAAATTCTATCAATAATCCTAATGACACGTTATCCCTATATTTGTGAATGTATTTATTATTCGTATGTTGATAATTATTTATGTTCAAAAGCATTAAGTATTAATTGTTATAATAAGCGGCATAAGCCATAGGAAAATTGATATGTAAATGATTTTAAGTTAGGTTATTAAACCAAAAATACAGAGAAATGTACATTGATCCACTTTGGTGGAACCTTGTAATCTTAAGCACAACTTATAATATTACACTTGTTATTGTAAAAAAAATCACGTAAAAATACATGTAATTAACTGATATTTTCAATGTTAAAAACCCAATTTTAAAGTATGGTTAAAAACATTAAAATACTATAAATAATAAACATACTTTAATTTTACTGAAAGTATCCGTAAGTTT
>NW_013666845.1:138285-147468 GCF_000517525.1 Limulus polyphemus | reverse complement strand
TGTATTATTTACAATAGTTAAAACCTAATTTAAAGTATAGGTTAAAACATTAAAATACTATAAATAATAAACATACTTTAATTTTACTGAAAGTATACCGTAAGTTTTGTGAAACACTGTCATGTCCATTCAATTCAATGTGAAACCGTTTAAAAATTTATCTGACAGCAAAAAGACGGTATCTCTTTAAATTAACGGTAAAGTACAGTACTTAAACATTTATTTTTATACACAGTTTCATTTTCCCTACGAAGGGTTAGTGCTCTGACCCTGACCATATAGATGACTTGGTCAAAATGTTATATATTTATAAATATAAATTAAAAAGTTGTTTTATGTGGATAAATCATTCAAAGTGTTTCTGTGTGGGACTGTAAAAAATGTAAAAGAAAACATTGTAATATATACTAAAATCCCTATTTTATGTAGATAAACTTTTACTTTTTATATTATTTCTTTGTAGAGTGACTGTGAAAAAGACAACACTAGAAGTACATGCATAAAAATATATTTTATGTGGATAAACATTAATTAAAAGTGTTTCTTTGTGAAATGACATTGATGAATAATTGAAATACATGGTAAAACAATTATTTTATGTGGAATAACCATAAATTTAAAGATATTTCCTTCTAGAATAACCGTAAAAAACACTCAAAATACAAAATAAAACAGTTATTTTAGTAGATTTCAGTAAAATTTAACTGTGTATTGGTTTAAGGTTCTCAACTTATGTTTAACGTAAAAGGTCTGGCAGATACGCTATCAGTATTTTTACAGTAAATTAACAGTGATGTTTTTACAGTGTACGTAGTCGTTGTATGCTAATAGGTTACTACGTTAGAATCACATTATGTTATCTTACTCATTCGAATGTGATAACTCATCTTTCTAAGAGGATCGTTTTTTTTTCAATTTTGCATGTATTTGTTCACTTGTGTTCTCATGAATCTATACTACTTGTTTAATTTCTCTACTTTCTATAGTTCCCAATTCACCAGTTAATTAGCATCGTATCTTTCAATGTTGCATGTATTTGTTCACTTGTGTTCTCATGAATCTCTACTACAAGTTTGATTTCTCTACTTTTTATAGCTCCCAATTCGCCAGTTAATTAGCATCGTATCTTTTCGATGTTGCATGTATTTGTTCACTTGTGTTCTCATGAATCTATACTACTTGTTTAATTTCTCTACTTTCTATAGTTCCCAATTCACCAGTTAATTAGCATCGTATCTTTCAATTTTGCATGTATTTGTTCACTTGTGTTCTCATGAATCTCTACTACAAGTTTGATTTCTCTACTTTTTATAGCTCCCAATTCACCAGTTAATTAGCATCGTATCTTTCAATGTTGCATGTATTTGTTCACTTGTGTTCTCATGAATCTCTACTACTAGTTTAATTTCTCTACATTTTATAGCTCCCAAATCGCCAGTTAATTAGCATCGTATCTTTTCGATGTTGCATGTATTTGTTCACTTGTGTTCTCATGAATCTATACTACTTGTTTAATTTCTCTACTTTCTATAGTTCCCAATTCACCAGTTAATTAGCATCGTATTATTCAATGTTGCATGTATTTGTTCACTTGTGTTCTCATGAATCTATACTACTAGTTTAATTTCTCTACTTTTTATAGCCCTCAATTCGCCAGTTAATTAGCATCGTATCTTTTCAATGTTGCATGTATTTGTTCACTTGTGTTCTCATGAATCTCTACTACTAGTTTAATTTATCTACTTTTATAGCCCTCAATTCGCCAGTTAATTAAATATCGATGAAAAAAAAACAATGCCAAAGCTTTTCTTTCTCATTAATTAATTTTCAGAAAAACAATGTGGTGCAGTATCTTTAACAGTTTCTAATTTTTGTTCTTGTGTATTTCCTACAATATATCATATTACTGGTAGTTTTTATAGTTCATAATAGAATGACAGAAGGAAAGGTTGAGCTATATACACCTCGTATTGATTCTTGTTAAGTAGCCATATTTTGCTAAAAGATGAATTATAAATTATTTATAATTTTTTATTAAATATATAGATATATATATTAAAACTGAAGTAAGAAGTGAAGCATGGACACGCATTCTTCATTTTTCAGGTGCTAAACAGAAAGGAGTGGAATCCAACATGAGAATAGCATTTTTTGAGTTAAAAGTTTTTCATATATTTCTAAATGAACTATAGGAATATCCATATAAGATTGAAAGACATTTCTTAATGTAATCGGAATTGAAAGCACCTGAACAAAACTTTATGAGCACGTAGGCTAAAGGGCCAGGTCAAAAAACCATAGGATTCAGGTATAACCGTCCATAATTTTAACTACTGATCAGAAAAGCAGAAAGCCAACAGTACACGCCGACACTAGGGATGGTCTGGCTCTTTCTATCGATTAACGGATTGCCTGTCACTTTTATAACGCGCCAATAACAGAAAGTGTGACGCGTGATCAGCGCCATCACGTCTCGAACCCCGGACACTTCGATACGCAGCTCGACACGTTAACCACTACGTACGTACACTCGGCCTTTAAAATATCAAGTACTAGTGTTTTCTATAGATTACAATACAAAAAGAGACCACAAAACTGACTAAAAAACCGAAATATTAAAGCTTCAGAGTACACTTCTTATCATCTTACGCCCCTCCCCCCCAATGGTATGTCTGCGGACTTACAACGCTAGAAACCGGGTTTCGATACTTGTGGTGGACAGAGCACAGCTAGCCCATTGTGTAGCTTTGTGCTTAACTACAAACAAACAAATATCATCTTATATGTAAAAAACCTCTATAATTTTAACTAGACTAACAAGATTTACGTGTAATGCTGCGGTTAATAAATTAATCATTTTTAACACTTTTATACGTCGTGTTAAATCAAACATTCTTATCTGATATAGGATCTCACCCATTACACTTCATTATATTACCTTAAGCTATCTTAAAAACATATTGAATGATGCCATTAGTTAGTTAGCTCAGTTTTGCCTATGTTAGCTCAGTATTGAATATCTAAGAATATCTTATCACAAGTAGTAGCGCTACGAATATTAGTACGGTAAAACTCAGGATTATTTGTCATTACAGATGATCTTCTTAAATCTGACCTTTTATTTACTGTTATATCTTTAAAACGAGCTTACAATAAACGACCGTTCATTATTCAAACACACCTGTAATAGATGTATATAGATGTGAGGCCACTTTTTTTTTACCTATCTAACACAAAGCGGGTAAAATAAAAAACAGAATGTGTCTCTAGGCAGAAATAATAGGCCTTTTTCAAACTGGAACAAGTCTACTCGTCACAGCCGGGAATCATCACTAATGAACTATTCATTACGTGGCCTTTTCTGTCCCTTCGAACAAATTCTAGCTTGGCAGGCGAAGGTTGTTAGTACTGAAACCCTGTAATTAGCTAGCAAGGGCCAAGCCATGGGTGTGGTCTTTTACAGTGTTACCGGATTGAGCTTAGTTGTATAGGTTGTATTAACTTTTACTGGTACAACGGTATTGGACAAATAACAAACGGAAGGAGGAATGTGAAAGAATGCTGTGCATGCTGTATTTAGAAAAGCTTGTTTGTTTATAGTTAAGCACAAAGCTACATAAGGCTGTGCTTTGTACACACGGGTATCGAAACTCGGATTTTAGTATTATAAGTCTTCAGACTTACCGCTGAGCCACTGGGTGGGTGGTGGGAGGCATTTAGAAAAATATTTTTTTTTAGAATGATCATTAAGTGAATGTGTTAAAACGGTATAGTTTTATAATTAGGAATTATTTTTGTGTCTATAACTGCCCATCAGGAAGCAAGATCGTTACATAAAATTCGGGTTAGGAAAAAAAAGTCAAGTTTACACTGCTGAGTAATGCCAGAAAAAAATATGCATATTATGAAATATCCCAAGTTCATGTTCAACTAAGCATCGAGTTTTAAAGAGTTCGGACTGCCTGAAAAGGTTAGGCTCGTAAACATTTAGCAAGTATGTAACGAGTTGTTTAAATAACCTAGGCCGCCTGTCACCCACAGTGAGATTGCACAGATAGAGCACTTGTTCAAACACACGTCATTGCGAACAGATGGTTGTTAGTGTTTGAACAAAGTTATTTATTTCTGAGAAAATGTCGAGACGCCATGAAATAATGTTGTGTACAGACTACTAAATAATCAAACCTGGGACAATCAAAAACACCACTTGCTTTGAAAGTAATAACGTCAGGTTTGTAGATTTTTTACAAAAAACAACAACAAAAAATAGTCGAGAATGTTAGACATGATTTGATGTGTATTTTCACACTTCCTTAAAAAGACATTATTCCATATTTTGTATTTCACCTCTTTGAGGTATTCCATTCTATACGTTTATCAGATTGCTACATTTGAACCTAGAAAAGAGTTGACCGTTGAACGCAATCATTGCTTTGGTTAGATTGGCATAAGTATAAGTTGTGTTCTTATATCTTGGTGTTTATTATAATCATAATACAGAACATTTAGAAACAAACCTATGGTGGCAATCAATATAACAAAGTCAATTAAATTTGTTGTGACTTTATCTTTTAAGCATTTCTCAGTAGATTCTTATAAATTATTTCCTTTCTATTATTTTTAATTGAATAAGACTAACAGGTTTTGAAAGTAAGTTATGAAAAGCATTGTCGCGAAGCTGAGTAAAAATCCTCTTCCATCTCAGTAGATTTTTATAAATTATTTCCTTTCTATCAGTTTAATTAAATAGGATAAACAGGTTTTGAAAGTAAGTTATAAAAAGCATTATCGCGGAGCTGAGTAAAAATCCTCCTCCATCTCAGTAGATTTTTATAAATTATTTCCTTTCTATCAGTTTAATTAAATAGGATAAACAGGTTTTGAAAGTAAGTTATAAAAAGCATTATCGCGGAGCTGAGTAAAAATCCTCCTCTGTCTGAGTAAAGAACAGTATTAAACCACTTGATAAAGTGAAGAGAAAAGCGTAAAGTCCGAAACAATTTCATACTCCAATTTCGTTCAGGCAGCTTGGATAAAGAACCCACCCACCCCCCTTTCTTTGTGGTTAGTGTCTACAGGGATTCATTTTAAAGAATTACTTTTCTTGTGCTTATATAAAGTGCACCCATCACGTACTCAAAAAATGGGCAATCTGTTATTTCTATTTCGTGTAATAGTGTCACGTAAAGTGCTAAAAGAATAAAGAGCAGTAGACTCTAACACTGAAGAACAGAATACACTCTATGACATTCAATACTAGCATTTCATAAAGCAAAAGAACGACTTTATACCATTCAAATACCATGTACGGTTTATATAACCAACAAAATTTACGATATGTATTCATAATATTTGTTTCTTGATGCATAAAACATGGACATTGGTAGGCATGATAATGACGTAAAATAACACGCCGCACACAATTACTGTGGCTTTCTTTCACTTCACTGTGGACGAACAATTTCAGTAGAAATGATTACAATAATTGGGTTGAGAGAAGAAGAAGAAAAAGGTGAGCGAATTTTAAAAAAAATAAAAACTTTTCACACATCAAGTGTTTCTGATACGCTCAGACTGTTATAGCTACATATAGTTCATTCGATTTCTCATTTTTAGTTAGAGCACTTTTAATGACAAACATATTCCAATTAGAAAATAAAATTTGCCCTAAAATACTTTTAATAAAAATTACTATAATATATATATTTAAAAGTAAATCATAAAAGGTGTTTAACCCTGCACCATTACTTAATTTTGTTATGAAAAGGTGGTTAATCAGTGACGACATCAGTTTGAAAGCAAAAACATTATCTGTAGCATAAAGATCATATCGATTTACTTTTTTATTTCGACCACCCTTATGCTAACGTATTACTCAGGACTATCTCTGATCACAAGTGGGTGGCCTAAGCCTATTAAAATGTATCAGATTATTCTAGCTCCAATTACTTTACAGTTCGAATAATGCACTAGAATAACTCTCTGTACATTACAATGCCAACTATTGTTGTTTTTTGTAGACTTATTTTTTAAAAAACTCTGAGAGGATAAACCGTACGTAATCTTTACAGGCTTTAAAAATACATAAAATATAAGTAATCCCGCTGGCTCAACAGCGCTTGAGGAACGTTATTTTGATCTATAGCAGCTAAGTATATCATTAGTTATAAGGTATAAATCTTAAAACGTATTCATGTGTTTCTTTCTAGCTTTTAAACAGATTATTTGACTCTTTCAGACGAATCAACGAGACAACTTTGCAATGTTAACGTATATATTAATCTCCTTAATTATTGTATGATTGTATGCCTCCACCAGGAGGCAAACCAGTGTATACTTCGTACTTTTCAGTATAAGATTTACTATGCTTGTCACGAACGAGGCAACGTGATCTAATCTACTATTGTTAAATCCTAAGGGTAACAATTGAGGAACGGCATTTATTCAACCGGGAAATCCGTACATAAAAAGTTTGTCACGTGCTTTATAGTTCAATTCTTTTAAGGTTCACGTAAGAAAGATATGCTGTAATTATATTAAGAAAAAGAATGCCTTGTTAAGTGCAAAACTGTATCTTGAAATTAATTTCCATTAAATCGTAACAGTTAGTTTACTTTTGTTAGTAATAGTGCCAGATTTTGTTCACAATCAGGGTAGTAGAATCAGGAGAACGCAGTCAAGTCCAGGATTTCAACGTCAAGAAAGTCTCGGTATAGAAGTCGAAACGTTGTTCCACTCTATAAACAGACTGGGGAAGTGCATCAAAGACCAAATTTCAAAGAGAACTTATCTTAAGTGAATTTAGTAAAACGTGTTTAGGTCTGTTACTCAGTCAGAAACATACACTTTTGCGCAATAAAAAATACACGTTGTTATACGATGAATATAACGATATACCTCAAGTATTAATCTAAAGGATAAATCATAGATAAAGAAGTTATTGGTAATAAAATTTCATAGTCGTACACCTTGCTGAGATTTTAACGAAATACAACGAAACGTTTGCATACTGTGGTTGGTTGTACAGATTGCAAGCACAGAAATTAATTATCTTAAAAAATCACCTTAAGTTCAGAAGCATTGCTTATAGGTCTATTGAGGTAAGGGAACTGCGATGGTCAGCGGTCTATATTAAAGCTGATATGACAACATTATAAAACAACAAATAAAAGCATGACACCAGGCTTAGGCATTCAAAGCGAGTCTTAAATTAAATCTCATCAGCTCGTCAGTGGCGGGCTCTACACGGATTCCCTTGTTAATGAATTCCTATGCCTAATAAAAGGACAGAGCAGTTGGGAGGAACAGTAACTGAAAGGCCTAATTCTTTAGTTCTGCACAGTGGTGAATAGGGTTTAGTATCAGAGTTTAGATGAGGTTAACATAATCCTGCTACAAAGAACTCTCACATGCCACAGTTCTATAGAAAGAGAATAGCTAAGAAATTACAAGTCTGGTTACTCAGAACTCACTGTGGTGATGTTAAGTTGCAAATGGAGATCCTAATTCTGTGATGAATGGCGTATCATTTGTCATACTTCTATCATAGACGTGAAAATAAATTATTAGACTCAAGTACCGATTTCTTCAATAACGAAGTCAAGACGGTTACATCAGTGCTACCTGGTATTTTAATAAAGGACTAATCAACGTTGTATTCAGTTTTTGTGAAAAACAGTTGTCGGGCGACGTAAGAACGATGGAAAAAATCAAGCGGTCCTCTTCTTCCAACGTCACAAATTGTTCTTTAAGGATAACACCGGTAACTTTTTTTTTAATAACACAGTTTTTCAGGTTAATGATGAACAAGGGTGAGATTTTGTTATATTGAATGTTAATACCAGTAATTATGAACTTTTGTGATGAAAGTGAGACACGATCCTAAAATTGAATCACGCGTTATTACTTATTTATTACCCGGGGCAAGTAACTTTACCCTCTAATTAACATTATGATTAGTGGGATTAATCATGAATGTGTAGTTAGTTGTAACTGCCAGGAGCCATTTTTTTACAAGGTCTCTTTATTGTTATGCCAAAGACTCAAGTAATGACAATTATCTCAGGTTATTTTTTTTTTAAATGCAGGAATTTATAATAATTTGCTTCTAAAACTATTAACTGTGTCCAACTAGGTAAATAACTTGTAAGAAAATTACGAACGCACAGGTAATTTGCAGCATAAATGGTCTTAAAAATTGTGTTTAAAAATCCGACCCCATCGGTAGTTTCAGGGTTAAACTGCAAAATATACTAAAGCTTAACAATCATTACTGAATGTAGCGTCTGCTAACTTGAACTGTTTTAAAAATCACTGAAATATTGTCAGTATTTTTGCCCAAACTTAAATAATAACCATGTTTTCCACGAAAAAAATCCTTTGTTGACGAGAGTGAGACCAAACAGTTAGTTGTTTGAAGTTACACACAAAGTTACAAAATGGGCTATCCGTGCTCTGCCCACCACGGGTATCAAAAACCGGTTTCCAGCGTTGTAGATCCACAGACACGCCGCTGTGCCACTGGGGGGACGAACAGTTAGTGAAACAATTTTTAGAAATAAACAGGAGTGACGACGAATCATTTTCTTTTTACAGAACAATACATGAATAAAGGTTTGTATACACATTACTGAGAATGTAGAGAGTCTGGTGGAAACTTCCATGAATTTCTCAGCAAACGTTTGTCAGATATTTGTGAATTTAGATCAAACAAATATTATGATATAAATAAATATTTTCTAATAATTGCTTTTCTTTATACATTAACAGTGTGCGAAACTGCATATGAATATATTCACACTGTTTTTATTCTTAGTGTAGATTTACATAGTTACACTTTTTAATGAAAATTTCCGAACAAATAAATAAAATACATTTACGTGAATATACAATCTAGCTAAAGGAGGGTGCAGTTTCAGTTGTTGTTGTTGTTGTTTTTTAGTGCTGTTGGATGTAGAAAGGAGAAGCTCATAGAAATAAGATTTCTATATTGTAATACAATTTGATCACGTATGTTATGTGTGAATGACAACTTTTTAAGAAATTGGACTATTCGGTTTTCTCACGTTCACTGATTACCCATAACAGTAAATAGTTACGATCCCCAAGATAACAGGAGGCTTGTTTGTTTGTTTGTTTTTTGAATTTCGCGCAAAGCTACACGAGGGCTATCTGCGCTAGCCG
>NW_013666845.1:137287-138264 GCF_000517525.1 Limulus polyphemus | reverse complement strand
CTCTTTTACCAACGACTAGTGGGATTGACCGTCACATTATAACGCCCCCACGGCTGAAAGGGGCAAGCATGTTTGGTGTGACAGGGATTGCGAGTCGAGTGCCTTAACCACCTGGTCATGCGTTTGCCATAACATGATGTTCAACAGAAAATATCTTGGAGGAGTAAATATCAAGTCTCTGACTCCGACGGAATTGAGAAAAAGAAAGAGACTGGAAATAATTTTTAAAATGTGGAAAAAAGTCTATTTTTTTAGTTTACAAAAGAATATCCAAAGTGAGGACAACGCTTTTATTGGAAGTCGTAAGCTCTCAGAAAGATCTGTTAGAAAACACAATATTATATACATCAAAATATAATGCTACTCTTCTCAGGGCGCGTGCACTATCTATGTTACTGATGGTCAATCCTATCGAAAATAAACTGTTGTATTATCATGGTATCATCTGACCAGCCAGTGAAAAAAATCGCTGTCTATTTTATTTAGCATGTTCTACTTTCCCCGTGAGAAAGCGCAGTGATACCATAGGTGAATGACCCAGAAGAATTGGTAACTAGAACGAAATAAGTTAGCCCCTTCTTTGACCAATATTCTACGCTAAAGTAACACAAATTTGTATACCAGAAATTTTGTAAACTTTCATGTGAATTTAGGGTAAATATATAGGCGGAAGAAAACACCTAGTATGCCTGCATACTACAAGTGTAATCCACCATATTTTCTCAGTTCTTAGAGTTTCAATGCATCATAAACTAAATATTGTAAATACAAACCATGCCAATTTTAAAAGATGGAAACGCAAGATTTAAAATCTTTCTTTATAGCGAGGCCCGGCATGGCCAAGTGGTTAGGGCGCTCGACTCGCAATTTGCGGGTCGCGAGTGAATCCCGCCCACTAAACATGCTCGCCCTTTCAGCCGTAGGGGCATTATAATGTGACGGTCAATCCCACTATTCGTTGGTAAAAGAGTTGGCGG
>NW_013666845.1:131228-137039 GCF_000517525.1 Limulus polyphemus | reverse complement strand
GATAGCCCTAGTGTAGCTTTGCGCGAAATTAAAAAACAAACAAAAAACAATTCTTTATAGCGCACCCTTGCGGCAAGGTGTAAGTCATTGGCAGTATAAAGTTTTCTTGCATTTACCACTCTTATATTTTATAACGGAACAAAAAATAGTTCACGCTTTACAAAAATGTTCAACCATAATTAATTTGGCGGTTTTATTTGAGAACTCGTAAGTTTTTATTTAAAAAAATTGCTACAAAAACATTTGACAATTTTGTACTAGTTTTTAATATATTGTCATCTGGTGATATAGACGTAACTGAAAATGGACTTGGCTCACAAAACTTCGGAAAACAATCCATACTTTTCAACTTGAAAATTGACAAATTATTAGTCTTCATGATATCGTCTGAACAATTTAGTTTTTGGAAAGTTACGTTTCGTGTGTGTGTGAAAGGAGTTACAAACAGTTTTAAGTATATAAAAAATACAAAGAAAGTAACTATTCGCTTCGTCGTTTTGTTACGTAAACCCTACTGTTTCTAGATTTGGTATAGTTGATAGTATTGAACAACGTTCAAATTGCAGGTGTTCTCAACGCTTATTCAACATACTGTACAATCAATTTATTGACTATTAAAATTTTCAATTAATATTTGCTTAGTTGATGATTTCAGGATTAAATGTCAATGTTTTTACGCCACGTTTACACATAAAAGACAACTGCAACTTGTTACAAAAATATACAGATATGTGAAGGAATTATTGTCATCTTTAGAAAAAGATGATATAAATTTGTTGAGAATAAACCAATGGACTATGTGTAGTCAGCCTTACTTCTGTCAAAAGAATGAGTAGCTGTAAAACATGTTAACATTTGCATGCCCCCAGTAGCACAGCGGTATGTTTGCGGGCTTACAACGCTAGAATCCGAGTTTCGATACCCGTGGTGGGCAGAGCACCCATAGTCCATTGTGTAGCTTTGTGCTTAATTACAAACAAACAATGATAAACAATAAACATTTCATAAAGTATCCCAAGAGTGATTAATTATGTTATAACTTCTACCAGAAAAGTTGCTGAAATGCTACAATAAGAATTACAATTAATAATGAATAGTCTTAATTATGATTAAAGACAAACTAATAAAAGCTTTTATGACCACTCTATTACCAAGCACTGTTGTAAAACCTCGTGTATCATGTATATCACATTTGGCCAATGCAGTTATTACTATATAAAAAATTTAATGTTGTACAGTAATCTAGCTAATACTATAAAGAACTATAATACACATTGGTTTGTTAAAGTTTAATACTCCAAATGACTTTAAATTACATAAACACGTACAAATTTGCGTCTCATTTAGTATGAAGTAAGTTCCAGCTATATATCTACAGAACACTAGCACGGCCCGTGTGAATATATTACCGTTTAATGCCTTTAGTCTAGCTCTATCAGTCTAACTCCACCATACTGCTTTAGGAAGGAAGTCTGCCCAACAGACAGGCTTATAAAGGGAACAAGACAAAGGGAACCGTGTGAATATATTACCGTTTAATGCCTTTAGTCTAGCTCTATCAGTCTAATTCCACCATACTGCTTTAGGAAAGAAGTCTGCCCAACAGAAAGGCTTATAAAGGGAACAAGACAAAGGGAACCGTGTGAATATATTACCGTTTAATGCCTTTAGTCTAGCTCTATCAGTCTAATTCCACCATACTGCTTTAGGAAGGAAGTCTGCCCAACAGACAGGCTTATAAAGGGAACCAGTTCTTAAAAGTGAAAAGAAAAATTAGCAAAGTCAGAAATAACAGATATGGTTTTAAAAACTCTATAGCGTGATGTTCCCAGTAGCTCAGTGATAAGTCTGCAGACTTACGACGCTGAAATTCGGGTTTCGATACTCGGGTTGGGTAGAGCACAGAGAGCTCGTTGTGTATCTTTTCATTTAACAACAACCGAACTTAACCTCTAGAATGTGGAGTATGTGTCGTCATGATAAGGAAAGTTATCTATATTCTATGGCAACCGTTGTTGGAGTTGAATAAAATGATAAGTGTGAAAGGTTTGTGTTGGAGTATATTGTACATACGTTTAGGATGAAGAAAGTTAATTATATTCTGTATCGATCATGCGAGTTATGCTGATTGAATGATCAAACAGTGAAAGACAATTTACCCAGAATAAGTTATGGCAGAGTTGAATAAAATTATAACTTGAAAAGGTAGAACGCTCAGGGTTGCGTTAGGTTATGTGGGGCAAAGATAAAAAAAAACGTTATGCATAATCAGCAGGTATTCTGTTTATTTAAAAAAATCAGTTTTCATAATAACTTTATTGAAGAATATTCGAAGAAAGACGAAATTTTCAATGCTATACATTTTAGTTCAAACAAATTGTATGTAGTAAAAATTAAAAAAAAAATGTGTGCAACCTGTTTCGATCCACTAGCGCTTATGTGGGTGACCTTGCTAAAGCAAGTCTGCCCAACGGCCAACCTTGAAAGTGAGGGGGGGGGGGAGAGGCTTTTGAAAAGAACAAACCAAAACGAAAGATAACTTAAGAGCATTTAACATAGTTCTTAAGGAATGCGATTGTATCCATAGTCAGTTTATTCATGCAAGTCACAAAAGGAAGAAGTGTAGATAGAATATGTAACTAAACTCCTTTTTTTTTGAGCAGGCAACAGTCTATAGGTTTTAGTTTCATTATAGTTTGATTGAAGTATTGTCGTGTTCAAAGCTTTAATACCAGAATTAAACACATAGAAAATATATTTTAACTATTCGATATTTCATCCCAAGCACATAGTAAAGAACAACTAATCATACACGCGACAATGCAACCTGTATTTTTCTGTTCTATATTTGCAGCTACAGGAATAGACAAGAATTGAATATGTTATTATATGCGTTAATAAATCTATTATGGATGCAAAGAGGAATAGTTAGTCAGAATAATAAAAATATATTACAACAGAAATATTTAAAATATAGTATACAATACGCTCAAGAAAATGAGTAAATGTACAGAATTTTTTAATGTCTTGATTGGTAATTCATGTCTGAGTAATTGCTTTATTAAAGTAGCGCCACTGTAAATTCAATAAGAGATAACTGTTATGTTATAAAGGACAGGAATCCAGAGTATTGTATTCACCCCTGTTGTTCGATGCAGTACAATGTTTGTTAATAAAGAGTTATTGTCCATTAGTTTGTCAGGATAATACACAATAGATGCTTTAATAAGTTTCTGTATTTTATATACTTACATGTACAATGTTTAAATTACTTCCATGCAGTTATATGTTCAATAAACATATCTTGCGTTTAATAATATTATTTTTTTCTGCTAACGTCTTCCATTAAACACGTAATGGAAAGATTTACAGATTAATATGTGTATGTGTGCTTTTGTAAAATTTCGAAAGAGATAGAAATTGTAACTGTAAGAAATTTATTCATTAGGCCTTACCTATAATTAAATACTAAAAATAGTTACAGTTCCTGTGAATCATTTTACTTTGGTCACTTTCAAATTACCATTGGATTACTAAAGAAAGAGTGGTATTCGTCCAAAGCGCTCTAACCTAGAGGAGAAAAATATAATTAGTTTTTAACCTTCACTGTCTCACCTGAAATTGATGAAGAAATCACTAGGAATCCTTTTAAATAAATGTCTTTAAAAATATTGAGGAATTAATTGGCAACAGGATTGATGGAAGTCTTCGAATCCCTGTGGTTTAATAAGGTACCTCACAACAAGAAAGGCGATAAACAATGGCATTTACTCGATTAAGTATAGTGTGTTGGTTAATGCGTTGAAACCAAGATAAAAGTAAACGTCACTTGTGATCGGTTTATTGCGACGCTGTATGTTGAACGGTTAAGCCTAAATTTAATTGAGTAACATAATATTAAGGTACATGGTTGACACTTGTACAAAGAAATGTGTCCATGGTAGTAAGACAATACCAGAAAATATGAAATATATTGCTTGATAAATTCATTAAGACTATGTTAAGAACTCCTTCTATGTCCCCGTTGTCAAACAATTGCATGAAAACCGTTTGGCGGGGTTATTTAAATACTGGTATATATATATGCGATACGAATGTACTTCTATAAAGATAAAGACTTACATTGATCGAAAATTCATATAGATATAATAACACAATAGAAATAGTTTTATTGCGTAAATAATTGCCTTTTGAACTTATGCGTTATTTGAGACAATTCATGAATATTTAAGGAAACCACCGAGAAAATTTGTACTCCTAATGTAAAGCAATAAGCGTAACTTTTCCAGAACAGAATATACTTTGATGGACTTTCAACTCGCAGTTGATGATGTTTATATATACTCTTGGAATGACAGCAAAGTTGGCTTGAGTTTGTTTGCATCAAAATTTTGTATTTTATCCTCATATCTAAGAACAATTTATGTCTTGATATAATTTTCAAATAGATTTAATCATTCTAGTAATGGTCAAAACGTTTCACAGTTTTTAGAAGATTTTATTACATTAATTTCGTATTAAACTTCAATTTCAAAGCTTACAGAAATCTTTTTTTTTTTGTTAAGGTATTATAAGTTAATTCGAAGCATATCTATAATGATATTTCCTACTTCTTACTCTAAAATTTCCTCATATTAATTCAATAAATACGTCACTAAACACATAAACTTATTCGGGTAGCAATGGCTTACCTCATGCAACAGGAATCAACGTAATCTTGTAAAATATATCTCATATATTACCCTCATAATTGAAACACAAATGGTTTCTCAACTTTCAACTGCCCCCCAGTGGCACAGTGGTATGTCTGCGGAATTACAACGCTAGAAACCGGGTTTCGATACACGTGGTGGACAAAGCACATTGTGTAGCTTTGTGCTTAACTCCAAACAAACTTTCAACTACTATTCACAAAATTGATTATCTACAAAACCTTTTATATCATAAATTATACGGATAGTTTTAACCTTGTGATTACAGTAAAATGCGTAAGAGTTGATCCTCAGTATTACAGCGTTCTTATAAACGAAAACAATTTGACCGATGTCTTTCAAATGCAGTTATTTTTTGGACCTAAAGAACTAAAACTGGTATTCACACATAACAGCGACATAAACAGTTAAAACAAATGTATTGTTAACATAATGTTTAAGGATAAAACACTGATTAGTCAAAAAAGTAATGGTTAAACAGCTTAGCTATGTAGAAAAAATATGTACAAACCATTATGTTATTAACTAATGTTACGGGTATGCGATAATAAACCGTATAAGTTGTATTATAAATATACTGATATTGTGACCACTAAGCCTTTTATGAAAATAGCAACGTAAACATTTCTTCAAGTAATAGAGTACCCCGCGGTTAAAACTACATAGTGGAAAACTCTTCAAATATCAGTTTTCTCAAAACATTGTTTCAAAAGTAGTTTCATTTGCGTTTACTTTCTGATTATAAGTTTGTTTTTTTTTACAATGTACAGCTTTTACAGTAAAGAAGATTTAAAAAAACAACAACAGGCGTTTTGATCACTGGTCATTCTCAAAATCTGTGTACCAGTGATTGAAACTTCGTACCTGTTTAAAAAAACATTCCTTACTGTAAAAGCTGTAATTATAAAAATATTGTTTAAAAACGTTAGACAACCTAAAAATGAAATCCAAAGAAAGTTTAAAACTATAATTTGAGTTTACGAATTGAATTCTAATTAAAAATACTGTTAAAACACGGGTCGTGCTTCTTTTCTTAAGCCATTGTGAATATCAGTTTAAAATAATTCATCTGAGAATTATTAAAATAAAGATAAAATAT
>NW_013666845.1:115260-130813 GCF_000517525.1 Limulus polyphemus | reverse complement strand
AGAATTATTAAAATAAAAGATAAAATAATGGCGACATCTACAAACCTTTAAAGTTTGCATGTCAAAATATATATCAATGCGTCTTAAATGTTACCAAATTATGTTGAACAAAGGATGTATGCTTAACTGTCATAAAAGTCTACATTCTTTAACAGGAAATAATGCTTACAATAGGCTTAGCAAGTAGCAGGTATATTTTTTTTATAATAACATACTATTTACAAAAACAAAATTGATAAATAAAACTAAAAATGCAAGCCTAACCTATGTAATAAAAGGCGCTAATTAAATGTTTCTGCGATATTACAGTAAAATATTAGAGTAAAATCACCTAATGACAAACTCTAAGTTTTTTAATCTAATAATTAATTGCGGAATATTTATGGATCCTATCTCACAGCGATAAATAAACACCTTCGTAGGATATTTTACATTTCACCCAAAAAAATTCTGGATCGTACTTCGGCAAATAAATAAATAACACTGGATAGACCTTCGGCAATAAATAAATCATCTCAGAATTAAATAGTTTGATGAAACTAGTTTTTGCACAACCGTTAACTTTAAGTTGCCAAATATACAATAAACTGTTAGAATTTAAAAAAATGTAATTAGACAAAATAGAAATTCACTTTTTCTCTAGTTATAAGCAGATTTAGAGTAACATTAAGTTTGGTATCAAATATAGCTTTTTTTGTTTTTTTTGCCGAAGGTCTATCCAGTGTTATTTATTTCTGAATTTATTGTCAATTTGCTTTTGATAAATTTGATGACAAGGAACTTTTTTTCCCATCTAAATTTCATCAAGTCATAAACCGCTTTTATTTTGGCAAACTATTACATACAACAGTGTATAAGATAATATATTTACCCTTAGACATAAGAATTTCTATTTTAACAGGTCATTTCAATTACCCCAAACAAATGTAATGTATCTAAAAAAAATAATAAAGCTGTGTTAAAAATATTTAAAATATTGTAATTAAGCACAAAGCTACACAACGGGCTACCTGTGCTCTGCCCACTACGGGTGTCAGAATTCGGTTTCTAGCGTTGTAAGTCCGCAATCATACCGCTGTGCCACTGGGGGCAAATACTGTAATAGTTAAATAATACACTATTTAAACATGAGGTGAAATAAATTGGAATTTAAGGCAGTCATGAAATATATATGACAAAATAATTCACTTGTTCTATGTGTGTAATAGTAAAGCCACATTGGGCTATCTACTGTGTCTACCGAAGGGAATCGAACCCCTAATTTTAGCATTGTAAATCCATAGACTTACCGCTGTTTCACCGAGGGATAACGTTTCATTTTTATTACTAATTCACGTAACTAAATATATCTATCTAATGTTAAAATAGTACGGCTCTTTGTTTTAGTCGATATTACTATATTAATATAGCTATCTAATGTTAAAATATTACGGCTCTTTGTTTTAGTCGATATTACTATAGTAAAATATCTATCTAATGTTAAAATATTACGGCTCTTTGTTTTAGTCGATATTACTATAGTAACATATCTGTCTAATGTTAAAATATTATGGCTCTTTGTTTCAGTCGATATTACTACAGTTTATATTTTAGCGAAACGGCTCGTGTCTTAGCACTACTTTGTAAAACGTGTTAAATAAGTAATATTAATTGAATATTTCCCCGAGGATCGAACCCACTTAGAAACTTCAAAACATGCCTGCAGGAAATTTCTAGAATTAATCAGTTTAAACTTCATGTCAGATACAGCAATTAAAAATCAAACGCATTAACAGTAAACTCCAAACAAGAAAGTATTCAGATATATAGAGAAAATCTGCCTTGTTGACTTGAAGCAGCTCTAACGTAAAGAAAACGATACAAATGAATGTAAATATAACTACTTTTGCAAGTCTTTGGGAGTTCGTATAAATTTTATTCAAATTACTCATTTATCTAGATATTTAGATAGAGCAATAGATTAAGCTTTTCGCAACCGCTTTGATTCTTAATAGAATTTTCCCCGACGTCAACTTAGATTTTATTCGCCCAAAGCAAGAAATTATTTAGGGAACGGATCAAAATAAGTTTAAATTCAACCTCTCACAACCGACTGGTTTCTTGTAAAATTTTAATTATTAGTCAACACATAATTTTAAGCTCCCATTGATTAATTTCTAGTAGAAAATGTTTCAAAATATCTCAACCAACTGAACCCACGAAATATTTATTTATGAAAAATAGACAAGTTTACGAACTCAAGAAATATTTTTTGTTTGTTTGTTTTTCGATAAGCACAAAGCTACACAATGGATTATCTCTACTGTTCCCACCATCGGTATAGAAACCCAATTTTTAGCTCAATAAGCCCACAGATGTACCGCCGATAAAGATCCACGCACCAATAGGGAAGAGTTTTAAACCCTTTTAACTGGCTGACCTTTTAAAGGATTGTACTTGGTGGTACCAAGAGGGTTTAAATCGCCAAAGAACGAACCATTGCACTCTCTCCTGTCGCTCAGCGGGAAGTCTGATGGTTTCTTAACGCTAAAAATCGGATTTCAATACGAATCACTGTAAAGATAAATGTTTAATTCTCTGTAATTCGTTTAATTTTTTAACGGATTTTAGTTGGTGGTACTGTAACAGTTTAAGTTGTCAAAAAGTGATTGACTTGCATACGGCTCTAGTGATAAATCGCTCACATCTCGTGACAAACGTCCTGTAACACAGAAATTAAATTGTACTACAACTGTAATCAACTGATTTTACTCGCTTAAAGAAAGGCAAGTGTTTATTTCTCTCTCATTCGGCGATTTCTTACACCAAAACTACACAATGGACTAGCTGTGCTTCGCCCACCACGGGTATCGAAACCCGGTTTCAAGAGTTCTAAGCCCGCAGACTGTGCCACTGGGGGGGGGGGCTATAAAGAAAGTATTGAAACAATTGAAAAGCGTCATATAGAAATAAAAGTAATGTTCTGTTTTTTTTATTAATACTGATATATAGTTATATAATTATTACGCAAGTTTTGTAAAAAAACAAAAACAAATCGATACGTTAAAAAAATAATAAAGTACCTTTTCCTGTTAAAACCTTATAACTGTAATTCAAAGGGATTGCATGTTTCAATAAACTTTATAACAGACCTTAACATTAGCCAGAATATGAAGAGCCGTGTAACTTTTTGCTAAATACTCTCAACAACATGACTTTTTTCATTACTTTTCTACAGTATAAAAAGGGGTGTTCTTTTCTGTCGTCTAAGCCTACGAGATAAAAATGGAACTTTATTCTTGTTCTCAAAATCTATACCTTCACAACATATTGTGATTTTACAAGATCCGCCAATACAAAACGAGTGTAATCATTATTCTTTTTTTTATCATTGAGTAGGAAGTCTTAAGAAACTAAGACATATTCGAGCATTATTCTCCATAATACAACGCTGTAGTTGAGAGTATTGGAGTAGTTACCTATGTATACTCAGTTTCTGAATTTAAACAAAGAGTCAAAATACAAGTCACATAATATACCTTCAGAGTGATTTCTGTACAGCAATACGATGATGACTAGCTAGCTCTCTTCCCTCTAGTCTTTCACTGCTAAATTTGAGGCGACTAGAGCAGATAGCCCTTGTGTAGCTTTGCGCTACCTTCCACACAAACCAAACGTATCGTATCGCGACATCAATATCTAGATACGCATCGTACCGACTGCTATGATGAGATACGCACCTCTAATATGTATGTATATATATATATGCAATAAAATCCATTATTATTATGATATTTAGATAAAAACAAGTATATAACTGTATATATTTTATCAGAGGGATTGCTTACGAAGGGCATTTGGTAAGCTTCAATACGACATTAGTGAAGTCTATCCAATAAGTTAATGTGGGGAATTGGGATTATTTCTTACTTTTAATTTCCCTTACTATTTTAGCTCTTCACCTTTTATTTTTTACTCCAGTTTGTTTGCCGAAACATCAACCTCTGCAGGAATGAAGTAGGGACTGAGTAAACTACAGAGGGAAAGAAGGTGTCAAGCAAAACAACTAATTTACAATTCTTTCGACATTGTTGGCTCTAGGACATGATTTGAGATACAGTAATTTACTGCGCAGATGCTACGTGCGAACGGGCTCAATAGATGATATCACAAGCACGCATCTCTGTTATCTACTTTCATTATTGAAGCACGCGAAATGTTAACCAATTATTTTCACAGAAATCATTGATATTCCACTTTTCAGCTCAGTATCTCTTAAAGTCAAATTCATGGAAAAACCAATGTCATTTTTAAGATTTTTTGGAATATTTTAAAACTATGCATAAGAATGAAATGTAAAAAACAAGAATGCAATGGTATGTTTTTAGTGTTATATAAAGTATTCAATTTTTCATCCAATATTTAGTTTTTGTTATTTGCAAAAAGTAAATATTAGTTTTGTAGCTAGAAATTAACAATAGCTTCGTCTGTATTTCATGTTTTGTTTGTTTGTTTTATTGATAAGCGCAAAGTAACCTGGGAGCTATGTGTGCTGTATTCATAACGAGTATCCAAAGCAGTTTTTTTCCCTTTTTTTAGCGTTATAGCTTAATATAAACCTACAAACATACCGCTTAGCCAATGGAGACCTATATTTTAGAATACAGTAATTCTGTAAAATAATAATATTCAGTAAATTTTGTTTAACAGTTAGATTCCTAGATAAAACAAATTCATAAAACATGATATTTTTGAGCTAAAAATGAAGCAAAAGCGCATAAGTAAAAATTTAAGTAAGGCGCACAAATGGAATATATAACTTTATTCACTCAAACACTATGCGCAAGCAGTTTTTTTCGCTGTAGTGTTCAATGAACCGATAAATGTGATTTGTACGTTATTGAATTGTTTGTTTGTTTGAAGTTAAGTACAAAGCTACACAATGGGCTATCTGTGCTCTGCCCACCACGGGTATCGAAACCCGGATTTTAGCGTTGTAAGTCCGCAGACATACCGCTGTGCCACTGGGGGGCAGTAAGTTATTGAAAGCTTCTGACATGAAACGATATATACTATCGGTACTTTTTAATTAAAATTATTCTTTTGAATGCGTTTTCAGCCGCGGCATAACGGCTCATAGAATGGTTTTGAGTTTTTCAAGAACAAACTTTTAACTCATAGCTCCGTCATCTCTTGACCGATTTCAGGTCTAATTACAGTTTTGGACCCACTTTCTATTAATGTATTTGACCATGCCCAAGGTCTCATAGATTAATTTACTCTGTAACGAATTTATTGTTATATATTTATTTTAATATCAACATTTGTTTAGATTAAATGATATTTAGAAACATACATAGCTAATACTGTTAAATAAGTATTGCGAAACTCCCGCCTATTCTCTAAAGTTTTAGAAGATTCTCGAGAGTAAGAATCAACAATATATGTATATACGAAAACGCTCAGCATTGTTAGGTAAAACGCCCCCCTCCCAATGGCACAGTGGTATGTCTGCGGACTTACGACGCTAGAATCCGGGTTTCGATACCCGCGGTAGGCAGAGCACAGATAGCCCATTGTGTCGCTTTCTGCTTAATTACAAACAACAACAACGTAATATTTGTAAGTCTATTTTGTTTTCAAACACCATGCTCTACTTTACCGTGTTCGAATAAATTTATGTTTATAATTAAGTAAGATCGGAAAACTTAAGATATTTAACCAGGAACATTTAAAAAGTTCGAACATTACAAATTATTTAACTTCAGTGGATTCTCATCGGACATTAGTATTTTTACGAAAACACTACATAACGTCACGGTGGAAACCCCGGTGTGTGTGGCTGATAAATAAAGAAGGACAAAGCTAGCTAGCTTCCCGTTAAGTGAAATATATCTCCGTCAACTGGTAATAAACTCGCTCATCTTGAACCCTCGATAAGATAACGAAGAAGTTCCAGATTAAAAGGAGGACTTTATATTGCTTGTAGATTTGTGAAACTTTTGTTTATAAATCATTGTTTGTAATAACTATTTGTAATAACTGTTAGTGTAAATTGTATTGTTGTGTGTATATTAAAACGTATTTGTGTTAAAAACGAAAACGGTGTGTATCAATCTTGCTGGCAAATATCATAAACTGACTATATATCGGCATATATTTAAATACTAAACCCAAGCACAATTTAACTACTATTATTAGTACTAAATTTTGTTTACCAGTTAACTCAACTTCAAACCATTTGGAATTCTAATACGCAACAACTCTAATTCTGCCTAAAATAATTTCAGTTTGGGGGTAGACTGGTAGAGATCCTCATGAGTAATAAAATTGAATCGGGTATACGCGCACTCCACGCTTGGTATTGCTGGCGCACAAAAATATCTATATGCATATAAAGACGAAATGTGTGTTTGTTTGCACCAGAACTCCTCCGAGACTATTGGGCCAATCTCAACCAAAATACATATGTAAACATTATGAACTATTGGGAATGTCCTAAGGGAGTCAAAATTGAACTTAACCCTATTTTTATTTTGTAAAGCCTGTTGGTTAATTATTCCCATCCTGCTGAGCCATTCCAAATCTAGGTAAGTTGACGCTTTAGAAAACTTTAAATATTCTAAAGGTATTCAAGGTCAAAGTATGAAAGTCGCTGGATTGTTTCTCAAACAGCCATGCTTTTCTCATGGTCAATGTAGGGTATTTAAGGGTGGGATCACCTCAAAATCTTTATTTGTTGGAGATGGAAAACAAACTGCAAATGTTATTCATGAAGAAGCTTTGTTATAATTTTAAAATTTTGAGATAAAGTTTATGTTCAAGTTATTATTTTGAAATATGTGATTGCTGTTAAACTTACATTGTTTAAGTTAAGTTTAAACACTTCCCGTCAGTTGACAGGTATTTCAGCTTGTAGCTCATACATTAATTTACTCCAATCCTGCCTAAATGAATTTCAAGTGCCGTGGCTATTGAGGATTCCTTCTTCTTTCTCTGATGATGCTCTACAACAGTGGAATGAGAATTGTCCTAAAGGCACCTTAGGCACACTTGGGCTGGGCAGCCTTGTCATAGACCCTAGGGTTTAGGTAAAGTCTGAGTGACCAGAGTAAAACCAGTCAATTAGTAGCACCCGTCGCCACAAGGGCTTTGTTTGGTTCTCTGAACCTAATAATGGCATTAACTGTTACTTTTATGAAATGCTCACAGAGAAAAATATAGAGTTAGTTCAACGGCATCACGGCTCTACCCATGTTCTCAGTTCAACGGTTTGTTTGTTTGTTTTGAATTTCGCGCAAAGCTACACGAGGGCTATCTGCGCTAGCCGTCCCTAATTTAGTAGTGAAAGACTAGAGGGAAGGCAGCTAGTCATCACCATCCACCGCCAACTCTTGGGCTACTCTTTTACCAACGAATAGTGGGATTGACCGTCACATTATAACATCTCCACGGCTGAAAGGGCGAGCATGTTTGGTGTGATGGGGATTCGAACCCGCGACCCGCATATTGCGAGTTGAACGCCATAACCACCTGGCCATGCCGGGCCCAGTTTATTAGCAGCTCAGTACGGAAAACTAGGCCACGCTCGATCCACTTTATTGCTAGTTGTTTCTGTTACTTTCATGGCTACCTTAGAAACAAAGTATTATCACCACGTTTTCTCGTATTAATAATCATCAGATATAATGGATGAATGGTGATGAATTTTTTTCAAATGTGCAGCAAGCCTTTTAAACTGAATAAAAATATTGCTCTACAAATGTACCGATTAATCCGCGTTATGAGTTTACACAACCGTTTGGGAAAGACACTTAATTCGTAAACTAAAATTAAATTTTTGAGCTGTGAGATTTTGTGTGCATAAAAACCAATACCCTTTGTTCATAGAATATAATGCAGGAGGTACTTCAAGTGTTTCAGCTTAGTTTTATGATGTTATAAAATATTCTAATTTGCACAAGGCTTATTGCTATGTAACATTTCTGACAAATATTCAAAAAGAAAAATAAAGAGTTCCTTAGTGAACATAATCATCGTAAATGGAATCAACATTATATGAACAATCCTGCTCTAATATGATTATGTTGTGTCGACATTATATGAACAATCCTGCTCTAATATGATTATATTGTGTCGACATTATATGAACAATCCTGCTCTAATATGATTGTATTTTGTCAACATTATATGAACAATCCTGCTCTAATATGATTATATTTTGTTATATTTTAATAACAACAGCGTTTTACTTTATTACTGTGATTTTGACTACCTATTAGATTCTGTGTAGTGTCACAGTTTAAGCAACCGTCTGACAGTCAGTATATTTAACTACATCACGAATGTTTGTTTGATCTGACATTTATGTGCTACCTGCCAATAGCTGTCCCTCATTTTGAACTTCTAGAAATCGTAGTAGAAAATATATGATATTACTTTAATCTCTTCTCCTGTCGGCTTAGAAATAAATCTCAGCTGAAATCGAGTTTCGATACCCGCGGTGTGCAGTGCACAGCTATCCCATTGTATAGTTTGTGCTTAACAAGAAGCGAAACATTTTATCTTTCTTTCTCGTTAGAGTAGCCCATAAGTGGCATATCGGCATGCCTTCGGATTTGATTTACAACGCTAAAAACCGGGTTTCGATACCCGTGATTGTCAGAGCACAGATAGCCCATTGTGTAGCTTTGTGCTTAATTACAAGCAAACAAACAAAATTCTCGTTGGATGTTCGTGTGTATATATTTCTGTAATTTCCATAAATGCAATAGTAATTACAATAATTTATTATTTGGTATATTTACACACAGAGGAATGTGCTGCTTTTTAATTATAATTAATTCTAACCTCTTTGCGAGTATACATCTGTTACAAAACCGTAATTGACCTTTAATAGGAACTATCGCCTTTGTTGGTGTGCGTGTATGCCTGTATCTTTATGTATACTCAACCATTACAGGAAGACCTGATGAGATTCAGAGTCAAAACAATTAATTAATAATTAATTTAGTCCCTTGGACAATCACTGATAGCAACCACCGTGATTAATTGCATTTTGCCTATATACAAATATGTGAAGTTCGTTTGGGACGTTTCTCGTGCTTTTTCCAACAGCCTCTTCTTTACCAACTTAACCACTCTTGAATGACAGACGCTTTTATTTATTCATTTTTTACATCGTCCCTTGCTTACAAGTTCTCCATATATGCACTTAGATGTGATTGAATAGCGACTTGAGTCTATTCAGTTGAAGCAAGATGCAAACTGGACTTCCATTCATACGTATCCGTACGTCTGTTGCAGCCTACGCCGAGTTGAAACACAAAGAAAAGAATGATGAAGGCAAGCCACGATGTTGTGGCCTTGTTATATATTATAATTAAAGTCGAAATGGAGAAAAGTACGTGTAATTCGAAAAGTTAACTCTGTTACTTAGAATTCTGGTGTAAGATTTATGTAACAATAAATCCAACGTCTGCCTGTGACAGGTTAGCTCCATGAAATGCCTGAATCTGTAACATAGTGATATACACCTAACGTTACTCATATTTACATAATGCTTCAGCTGAATAGATCTTGAGTCATCCTGCAGCTGGATAATCCCTCTATACTAATACACAATCATAAACATTAATCATTGAGCTTTACAGCATATGCCACCTGAGGCTGGAGCTTTTCGTTAATGGCCTTTAGATGCTGCCTAGACCAAATGTTTATACGTGATTTCCGTCGAACTTCGCAAGTTTAGTTAATGCTCTTGAAATAACTTTTAAGATCAGTGATTCATGCGAAAATCTATTAGCCTATCTGCCATAGCATAGAATTAGAGAATATATATATTTATATATCTTAAAATAAAGCTTCTATTTCCAACCCAAATCTGTTTACCAAAGAAATATTAAAGGGATACATTCGTATAAGATTCATGGAGATGCTAGCCGTAAACCTTCTACAATCGTATAAGGTGTCTAACGGAGCGCTTTATGTCAGTAAAAAACAATATTATTGAAAGGACTGATGTAGGATATACGGGTTGGGTAGCCTCTAAAAATTCATTTTCTTCTGTTTGGTGACTTTCAAACCAGGTCAAATACATATGACCCAGCGCTGTCAGATTCTCTGTTTAGAACATTTATCAGATTCTATGTTATCTTTTTCTTCAGATGTCAAACACCAATAGCGCCCTTTAATATCATTGTTATAGGCATAGCTGAGACCGAGGAAAATGCTATGAAATGTGAACAAATAAATGTTTCCTAGGTGATTTCATATATCAAAACTGTTTGCTTTGAATGTGATTTCCAAAAGATCGCACATGAAAACATAGTTCTTAGTTGCAACTATCGTGGTAAACCATTCACAGTGTCAAACAGCTTTCAAATCGGCCAGTAAAAAAAAAAAAATATATGTCTGGCCGAAAATTCAAAAGAGGGGGGGGGGGTAACATCTGAATACCCCATGCGGGTTTAGAAACCGATTTTTATTATAGTTTTTAGCATTTAGCAAATTACATATATATATCTCAGCTACGTGGGTAATTCTAAACGTTTAAGTAATGATAATTTAAGTTCTTTCTTAGAAAACGATTATGTTATTTTAATTGCGTTCCTTAGGAATAGATTTATTGGAACTAATTTCAGTTGCTCATTAAACTCATTTATATATTTTATTAGGAGGAACTGGAAAAGAAAATTAATAAATTTAAGGGTTTATTCCGTTCTCTTCGAGTCTAACTTTGTGTTTTCATTCTGTATCAAAACACGATTTATGTCTTTAAATCTTCAACGATTTGCCAATACAATAAATATCTTAACAAAACCTTATATAAAGGAGATAAATGAATATATATATATAACTTTGTTGGAGTAATTTAAAGCCTGCAAAAGTAATAATATTTCGACTGTGGAATAGTGAAAAAAGAATTTGGGCATAATATATAATGTACTTTATCGTACTTAGTGGTAACTCTAGTTAATTTCAAAAGAGGTTAATTCCTGGTTGTTTGTTGTAAAACTTAGAACCTCTGATTTGTTATTTACTATCCTTAGACGCTATCAAATTGTTTATAAACAATAACAAAAAAGTCGAAGGTAAGAAATATCAGCATTATGTATGATCAGTAAAATCAGAATACGTAATATTTGCCCCCCTCCCCCCAGTGTCACAGCGGAATGTCTGCGGACTTACAACGCTAGAATCCGGGTTTCGATACTCGTGGTGGGCAGAGCACAGTTAGCCCATTGTGTAGCTTTGTGCTTAATTACAAACAACAACAACGTAATATTTGCAAGTCTATTTTGTTTTCAAACACCATGTTCTACTTTACCATGTTCGAATAAACTTATGTTTATAATTAATTAAGATCGATTAAATAATTTCATAGGTGTTACTTTAACATATTAGATAGTATATTCTGCTGTAAATAATCATACCTTGTTATATTTTCACCTTTGTGTGTATTTACGTTTCTATTTTCAAACACTTATTCCATTTTAGCTGTTTTCATTCTTACACATTATAAGTCTTGAAAATTTTATGGTATTGTAAAATTGATTTTCATCCCTTTCTGAGTCGTACTGTAAAAAATGGAAACTCAAATTAAATACGGTATTGAAATGACCAGTAAGTTCAGCTCCACAACTAACTGAAATCACTTTTCTCACGAGCGAGCTAGGCTTTCTAAGCTTTTGTTTCCTGATAACTTGGATTATTTACAGTAAACGTGAAATAATTGTTTTATATAACATTTAACATTTTATCTCATAGCGTCTTCCATGGTAAGACAAATTCCATATACACAGTATAAAAGTTTACAGTTACCATATGGAAGATATAATATTTAAAGTACTCTATTAATGATGGTACTTTAGTATAATTAAATAATTTATATTAATACATTCATCGAATAAAAATTGGTCTCGGAAGTTTTCCTCGTTGATGTTCCTCTTATCGGTTGATTGCATGATATAGTTAAACGTATGCCTGTCGTATTTCGTGTACGTAAGCGAGAAATCCATACAAAGTGCAGTAATGATAGTGTAAAAGTATAAAATTATTTCTACTAGAGATTGTGAAACTACCTACCACCCTCCCCAGTGGCACAGCGGTATATCTGTTGACTTACAACGCTAGAAACCGGGTTTCGATACCCGTGATGGGCAGAGAACATATAGTCCATTGTGTAGCTTTCTTCTTAATTACAAACAAACAAACTAAACCTAGCAACGGTGAAACTAGAGTTCAAACAAAAACGATTTTAAGGGTTATGGTACGTATTGAAGAACGGATTATGAACGATTTTGAAGCTTTAAAGAGAAATGCATTTTATGAATACAAGAAGATATGATTACATTCATTCGTTCCATAACGCCAAAGGAAAAAGTTACAGTACTGAAACTTTGTAGTACGAGAATCAAACACGCCCATAGTCTGACAGACGAAACTACACGTTTAAACCACAGAATTAATACAACGTTTTAAAACAGTTCATTGTTTTTCGTTCAAAAAGCTCCAATTGCCATTTCGAAGTGCAAATTAAAAAACACTTGATGGTTTAAATACAAGAAAAAGAAATTTTTTTCAGTTAGCACGTATTTGATATGCGCAAAATAAATGAACCAACTAAGTGTGATGAAAAGTTTTGCTTCATCACTTCACAGATTTTATGTGTGATAAGAACCTTTACTTTTTTGTAGTTGAAAAATTAAACTCCAGCATTTTACTCATTACGCAAATAGTATTTTGATTTATGAAACAGCTATTTTAATTATCTATTTCATTGGAAGCAAGGTATAAAAATTCCCATTTCTGTATATTGTCGAGCTACCGCATCAAAATACGCCTGAAGTATTAGTAAAATGTAAGATGAATAACATCGTTCACTTGTTTGCCTGATCACCATCTTAACATTCCCCCTCACCCCTCCATATTAATAATACAGTGATCTGGTTAATAAGGCGTTACTTTCTCGCTGCGGGTGATGAGAAGAAAAATGTAATTAATCACAGCAATAGAACACTTTTAACTGTCCTGTACACGTTTTAACCCCTCTTGACATAGGTAAAAAAATCAAGGTCTGTAATATCTGTGATCTTTAATTCTTCTTAATGTGCACCGCCAGTTGATATGACGGATCAATTTAATGGTTTGATTAGCTACCCATCAGTACCGAGATAGGTGATTTAGATAACAACTAATGCTTATTTGTGGAAACAGGGATCTACTTATCTTTGAAATCTTGTTTTCCTATTAACCAAATGATTCTCGAGGCCAACGCTAATGACTCGTTTCCTGTGATTTACATTAGGTAGCTTTGGTAATGTGCACTAAAAGTCGGTATTTTTTAAAGAAAGAAAGTCACTCAAAACTTTCAGTTAGCTTTAGTTTTTTTATTTCCTTTCAACTTTATATATAAAATTATGCGGAAACAGTTTACTAAAAGTGTTAACCTAATATCATTATAAATACGATGCAAAGTTGTAAACAAATGGAAACAAATATCATGTAAGTATTTAAGCCTAATGAAATATATTCATTATATTTAAAAACAAAGTTTTCCATTTATGAGATGTTATCAAATTACTATTGATAATATCCTTCGAACTTCACCGCATTGTTAAAACAAACAAAAAAATATTTGTTTGCATGTGAAACTAAGTTTGAAATAATATCAAAATTAATTTCGTTACTTAAACTTTTGTTCATAGGTTTATGAATGTGTTTGTTGTTAAGCACAAAGCTACATAATGGGCTATTTGGGCTCTGCCCACCACGGGTATCGACCTATTTTTAGCGTCGTAAACCCACAGTCTCACCGCTGAGCCACTGGGAGACGAGAGGGTTAGTTTTATATATTTATTTGTCTCAAACTTTACGTCATCACGATAATTCCTATATATCAATTTCACCGTCAAGAGAAACGTTTGTGAATTGAAACAATTCATTTGTTAGAGTTTGTTATTGTGTTAATACGATAAAAAACATAATTAGTAATCACTAGTTTATTTGCCTATCGCAAAGCCACACTGGGCTATCTGCTGTGTCCACCGCAGGGAATCGAAACCCGTATTTTAGCGTTGCAGGTCCAGAGACTTACGCAGTTCCACTGAGGTATTGGGGTGGGGGGCATTAACCACCCGAAAATTTAAACTATTGATTTCGATAACATGAACATGTTTTTTATTTCTGAAATATTTATGCAGAATTTTTAAATTTTAAGTAACCAAAGTCAGCTAATGTTTGTGTGTTCTATTTGTAAGTATAATATATTATTTCTTTATTGTTACTTTCATTAACAATATTGGTTAGACTTTTTGAAATGTCTAATTTTATTACTTTTTAGTTGTTATTTTTTTTATTATATATGTACGATACAGATTGTTTTGCAGTATTAACTTAAAATACATATTTAGGACTAACTTAAATATCCCAAGCTAGCTAAACCTCGTGAAATATCACTGGTATTACGGGCAAAAATATCGAAAACGTGAAGGAAACGATGCTTTTTAACCTTTATATGTAGGAACATATATTTAAATACTATCATTATTACCAGGTTGGTTTTTAGTTCCTCTCTCTAATGGGTAGCTAGCTTTGATCGAAAGTTAAAATTAATTACTGTTAACAAGACTATAGATATGTGTGTGTGTGTGTTTGTATGTATTTTACTGATTAAATTAATTTTACTTGGGATATATCGTTATAAAACTTTTTTTTCTTTATGGTATTTGGAACGAAGCGTTGATATAACTAATCATATAATGTAATTGTTTCAAAATATCCAAGGTTACAGGCCGTTTCATGTTCTTTTCTTAAGAATTGAAAACCAAAACCGAGCGGTATTCGGACTCACATTCCTGCTTCACTAATGTATCGTTACATATGATATTTGGTGGAGTGTATGCCTTAATTTTGACTTCTTTGATTCTATCGCAGCGGTTCGAGGGTTGGCCCTGTGGTAGAACTCTAGATTTTGTTTGTATATGGCAAAGCTACTAAGACTAACTGCCACTGTCTTTAACTTTGAACTACTGTCCACAGGGAAAGTAGCTAGACAGAAGCAACTTACTAGCTGCCATCCACGCTGAGGATTGACTGTGACTCTTATAACGTACCTACAGCTTGAAATGCGGGGAATATTTTATGATATCGTACGGATTAGAACCTGGCTTACTAGCTCAGAAATCCACACTCTACCAAAGGGCCAACACGCGCCCTTGCTATAAATACAAAATACAAATATTATCAGATGTTATATTTAGAGGAATAATAAAAATAAACGTCCAGATAAATCAAGTAAATCTTGGATGATAATATCATCTGCTGGATAAGAATGAACCAGGGTTTGAATCCTATTCATCTCAGTTTTTAGTTTTTTTTTAAATAATAAAAGTAATTATATAGCGAGGTCTCCTAACCAGTTTTTATCCCTACATAAAGGAAACATTTCTCCCGATCAATAACTGGAACACAACTATAACAATAAGAAGAAAGCTTATTAAGTTTGAGAAGCTGTTCATGCTATGTAAACGGTCTAAATAGCAATACATTTCCTATTGTTACGTCTCCGTTT
>NW_013666845.1:105798-114310 GCF_000517525.1 Limulus polyphemus | reverse complement strand
TGCTCCTCTGTCCATCCGTACATCTCTGCCAGTAGCTCAAATTGTGCACTATATGCTTCCCACGGTTCCTTCCCATCAAGTTCCTGTGGCTTCCTTCGTACTGGATCACTCCTGGTACTGACATTCATATCTGTCTGCATTAGGGTTTAGCTGCAGGGTCTGGAAGGGGCTTGTCATTGTCTAGGGCTGGTTAAGTCGATGGTTAATGTATCCTCCTTGTGTAAAAGACAATAAATCGTTCTTTAACCTATCTAATTCGCTTTTAAATTTACTAATGTTTTCCATTTGTACTTCTTGCCATTGTTGTTGATTTTCCTATAGTTGCTGCTGACTTTCCTGCAACTGTTGGATACTTTCTTCCTGTTTCCTTTCTTGTTCTAGTTGCCACTGCTGTAGACTCTCTTCTTGTCTATTTTCTTTCTCCTCCAATAGCCGTTGTAATCTCTCTTCTTGTTTAATATATTTCTCCTCCAATAGCTGTTGTAATCTCTCTTCTTGTTTATTTTCTTTCTCCTCCAATAGCTGCTGTAATCTCTCTTCTTGTTTATTTTGCTGTTCGAGCTGCCACTGTTGCAGGTTTTCTTGCAACTGCTGTAATCTCTCTTCTTGTTTATTTTGCTGTTCGAGCTTGCCACTGTTGCAAGTTTTCTTGCCACTGCTGTAATCTCTCTTCTTGTTTATTTGCTGTTCGAGCTGCCACTGTTGGGCAAGAAAACCTGAACTGCTGTTGTCTCTCTTCTTGTTTCTTTTCTTTTTCCTCCAACAACTGCTGTAATTTCTCTTGTTTATTTTGTTGTTCAAGCTGCCACTGTTGCATGTTTTCTTGCAACTGCTGTTGTCGCTCTTCTTGTTTCTTTTCTTTTTCCTCCAACAACTGCTGTAATCTCTCTTCTTGTTTAATTTCTCGTTCTTCTTGTTTCTTTCTTTTCCTCTAACAACTGTTGTAATTTCTCTTCTCGTTCTTCTTGTTTCTTTTCTGTTTCCTCTAACAACTGTTGTAATTTCTCTTCTCGTTCTTCTTGTTTCTTTTCTTTTTCCTCTAACAACTGTTGTAATTTCTCTTCTCGTTCTTCTTGTTTCTTTTCTTGTTTTTGTATTGCTGCCATCAAATCTGCTAAGCTGTAGTTTGATTTTCCGCCTCTCGTTTCCATCTTCTTCTTCTCTTTTTTTTCTATCCCACTCTCTGACACCAATTTGTTACGTCTCCGTTTGTTAATTAACTTTCCGTAACTTCGTTCCGACGAAACTTTAGCGACACAAATCTGCGGTCAGAAGTATTATTGACGTTCGTTGTTATAGCGTTTGTTTAGCGCGATTGTTGAAGTTGAGTGTATCGGTAAAGTTGTATTCGGAAAGAATAAACCAGTTTTATTAAGTAAAGAACCAATTACTCACTATCTTTTACACACGTTACATTCCCCTCTTTTATATACCAGCCTACCCTATCTAGTAAATACTAGAGCATTCGCCAAGATACGGGATAGTTCTAGAAACTAGAGGGCGTGAGAATAGTCACGTCATCTCAATGACGCAACACTATATTTTGCAATTTTAGCTTGGGACAGAAATCCGAAGAGAAACGAACATGATTATTTTCTATTAGGGGCCCGGCATGGCCAGGTGGTTAGGGCGCTCGACTCGCAATCTGAGGGTCGCGGGTTAGAATCCCCATCCCGCCAAACATGCTCGCCTTTTCAGCCGTGGGGGCGTTATAATGTGACGGTCAATCCCACTATTCGTTGGTAAAAGAGTACCTCAAGAGTTGGCGGTGGGTGGTGATGACTTCCCTCTAGCCTTATACTGCTAAATTAGGGGCGGCTAATGCAGATAGCCCTCGTGTAGCTTTGCGCGAAATTCAAAAAAAAACAAACATCTATGAGGGTTTTTAAAACACGTCTACCTTTATTGTATTTTCTAAACCATTTACCCTCAAATGATTCTTCGCAATTGTTTGTGTCTTCGGAGTTACGAATAATATATTTACTTAAACGATTAGGCCCCAATTGGCTTAGCAGTAAGTCTGAAAGCTTATAATACTAAAGATCGGGTTTCGACACCCGAGGTGGACAGAGCACGGATAACCCATTGTGTAGCTTTGAGGTTAACAATAAAACAGTTATATATCTTCAATTGTCACATTTTAATCTTATTTTACATTTGTATAACCCTTTAAAAACTTAAAGCACTTTCTAAATATAATGCTTATTCTCTAACAGTTTATTATTTCTAAATATAATGCTTATTCTCTAACAGTTTATTATTTACTCTTCAGTTTATTTCTTCTAATATTTATAATGCTTATTCTCTAACAGTTTATTATTTACTCTTCAGTTTATTTCTTCTAATATTTATAATGCTTATTCTCTAACAGTTTATTATTTACTCTTCAGTTTATTTCTTCTAATATCTATAATGCTTATTCTCTAACAGTTTATTATTTACTCTTCGGTTTATTTCTTCTGATATTTATTCTGAATACTTTTTTTCTACCTTAGTACGATATAAATTAAGTTAGAGACTCTTCGGAATGTTTTACTTGTTTGAACAGTCAGTGCTTTAATGAACCGTTATATAACTTAGTATAAGTTAAGGTATGTAGCTCTTCATGGTAATTAATTGTAAACTCGTCGTGGGAAGAACAGAAGCCTGTCGACCCCAGAAAACAGTTCCCACACTAAATAAATGAACTTAATGGGGAAATTGCCGTGGAATCAATCGCTAGACTGGCAAGGTTATTTTTTTTTCGCTGTACACTTCCTTATCTTGACTTTCGACTTCCTCTGGGGTTTGTCCTGTTGCTGACATCTTCAGCGAAGATTGGAGCGAGATTAACGCAAGACGTCGGTCTTTTTGCTTTTAACTAAACGCTGACAAATAGATTAGACAAACAGAAATATTTGATTTGAAAGCTTTACTTTGTGTAGGTACCTTCATGTTTCGATTTGTAAAACAAATAACTTCACGAGTTCGTATATCCAAAGATCATTTGAAGTATTTTCCATAAGACGTTAAACCATTGTTTATCTTTATTATTTATAAACTTAATCTATTTAGGTACATTCTATAATAGCTCAGTGGCTCAGCGGTATGCTGGGAAGGAGTTCAGCACAAATAGTTAATTGTGCAGTTTTGAGCTTAACAACAAACAAAACATCAAAATTCTATACTTGTGAAAGTATTTGAGATTTTTTTATAAACATGTATAGAACGGAATGGTAGTTTTGTAGCCGAAATAAAAAAAAAAGAACTGCTGTAGTCTTTTCTATTTACAGAGTTTACTCATTATGCAGAAAGTGCGTATTATTACCACTCTTCTCCGAAATTAGAAAAGAAAAACGGCAAATATTTAGCCTCTACATACCACTAGAACAGTCTGCAAAATTTCGTTCACCAGCTTTCCCTACTTCTGCTTCTGGTCCGAAATGGTCAAGTGGTTAGAACGCTCGACTCTCCATCTGAGAGTTGCGGGTTCGAATTCCAGTTCCACCAAACATGTTCGCCCTTTCAGCCATGGGGGTGTTATAATATGATGGTCAATCCCATTATTCGTTGGTAAAATAGTAGCCCAAGAGTGTGTGGTGATGACTAGCTGTCTTTCACTGCTAAATTAGGGACGGCTAGCGCAGATAGCCCTCGTGTAGTTTTGCGCGAAATTCAAACTTCTGCTTCTAGAGCTACGTGAAGTTGTTTTTTTGTTGTTGTTGTTGTTTTTTTGCAGAAAGTTTCAACATTTTCAGCACCCCCGGTTGCAAGTATTCTTTTTTTCATAGTTCAGAATGCATATTTTTTTATTGTTAAAATGTGATATCGGCTTTAACGGCTTTCCACATTATACGCTGCTGACGGAAGCAACTCCGATAAGTTAGCACACCAAGTACAGTATCAAACGATGGAGTGAAAGCTTGCAACGCGAGAACCTAGCGACCATGGACAGCGGGTTCTTATTTTATATCTCGCAAATTTTACGATACATACTAATCCTATCGCTAGTAGCATAAAGCATTAAATTCAATAACAAAATACCTTCCTCCCCTTCATATGGTCACTATCGTTCCAGAGTTCATTTCAAATAGCTCAGTTCAGAACAAGAATGTCATCCTGTGTCACTAATACTTCCGGTTCTTTCTCATCCTGTGTCACAAATTTTTCCGGCTCTTTCTCATCCCGTGTCACTGCTGCTTCCGGCTTTTTCTCTCTTGTCATTTTTAAAGGTAACAACACACTTTCCAATCCAATGTAATATATTTGATAACATGTATAGTATTAGCAATATCCTGATCTGCATATTGATTCCTTATACGAGGTAATTTTCTTTAAAGGTCTCGTTAAACAATAATAATTACCGTGCATGTTCTTTGGGTTGATGTAACACACAAGAACACTTAAAATCCAACCAAAAAAAGCTTGAACGAAAAAAAACAACAAGAGTCTACTTTAGCTGTAACAGTAGGTGATCACATAAACAAAATAAAGCAATTTGGCATTACTCCCATTACATCAATTTATTCACATGCTTTAAAACTGAATTTACATTCAACGTATCTTCTAATTCGCTACATCACATTTTGTTCATTGTAACTCCGTTACGATTCTTAGGAGAATTGGGAGCCAAGCTAAATGTAAATTCAGTGTTACAGCACATGAGTAACTTAATGCAATGTGAGTAATGTTGTGTTTATGAGATATCACTTGTTTGAGCTAAAGTAGAATTTTGGTTTGTTTGTTTTTGTCGTTCAAGCGTTCTGGAGATGTATAAATTATCATATTATTTCATGTTTTTAAAAGTGACTTATTTTAACATATCCGTAAAGAGAGAGAGAAATAAAACATAGATCAACCTTGTGGCTGAATTTTTATTTTTAACGCATGCTATTTCAATGTAACTTATCAGGATAACGCTTTTGCAATATTGATAAGTTAATTACATTAACTTAAAGTATTTTAAACGTACCTTGGTAATTAATGTTTTAAATTCTAATATTGCTAACTATACTGTCGCTCCCCCTATAATTTTTCTGAATATCCAGCTGTTGATATAGAAATAATATATAAGTGACGTTCTCACAGAAACAATAAGCAACATGATCAACTAATTTGATCATCTCACGCTTGGTAGTTCATAACGTGTTTTAATTTTAAAATTTCTCAGATCGTAAAAGTATTTACCTAACTAATGCATATTTAATTGCAGGTTGCTTTACAAAAATAAATATGTGTATTTTATTATAAATATATTTTTGAAATTATCTTTTAAAAATACTTGTTTGTATTGTGATGAATGAATAAAACAATAGTATTTCTAAAGTTAATTTATTTCCTGTATTATTCAATCTACTTCTTTTGGGAATGCACTCTTTCATAGATGAGTTGATGTATTTTGGTCATTTCAAAGATACATCCAAGCCCATGAGAAGGGTTGATTGATTAACCAAATGGTAATCATGATGCATCTGATTGCTTTGATAATACAGCATAATTATCATGCAATATTTATCTAATATTCTTAGCTTTAGAAAAATTTACTAGTTTAGTATTTCTTCGTACTTACTGTCTAATGGAAGTAATTTTAACATAATAATTTCTCTACTGAAAGTATGTTCTAGCACTTTTTTTTAAACTGGCATATCTAAAGATTTGACACAAGCACGATAAAGTTAACCCTGCCGACACTTAATATTTGTATGAACTTTTTATCATTTCACTAGAGTTAAAGCATATTAGTATTCTATATACAGGGTGATAATAATTCCTTAAAGCAGAGATTGCCAAATATTCTTAACACAAGATCCCCAGAATATTTTGCATCCTAAATGAGCACCAATGAATCAATGGATATTGAGGACCCTAACAGCAATGGGTATTCTGTGTAATTGCTATGGTCCTATTGACACTTTCCAGTTGCCCCAGTTTGGGAATCCCTGCTTTAAGGATAATGACAGATGAAATTGGTTTACATTCCAGTTATGTAATAATTCTATCAGTTTATTTTTTCTGTTTTAAGTGATTGGGTTTACCTGATTTTGTCTGAATGGTCATGCACGGCCCAGTTTGGGAATCCCTGCTTTAAGGATAATGACAGATGAAATTGGTTTACATTCCAGTTATGTAATAATTCTATCAGTTTATTTTTTCTGTTTTAAGTGATTGGGTTTACCTGATTTTGTCTGAATGGTCATGCACGAACTGACTATACAAGTTCTAATACTTGTAACAAGAAATGAACTAATTTACGATGGTAAGGTAGTTGCCTTATTTTACGAGGACCATTTGTGTTGCTTTTATAACTAAGTATGGAAAATTTAAACAAACCAAACTTTCACTTTAGGCAAACAGACTCATATAAGATGTATATTAGGTGGTTCAAAGGACAATATAATAGTCACAAATAATTTAAAAATATACAGTTAAACCTAAGTAACTTAGCATTACGCAACATGTTTTAGTATTTATCATATTTTTTGCAAAAAATGAAGAGCATAGCCACTGGCAATAAGACCTGAAACAAACAAAATCACAAAATCTCTGAAACAGATCATAGTAATGATGACTTAGGCCTATTTAGAGTCTATAGTTGGATATCCTATCAAAACATAACCCTATGTTAGTCTCAATGGATAAAAAACAACAACAATATTTTTGAGTACTTACAATTAATTTAAGTGATGTGGACATAGGATAAATTATCGACAAAGAAAAAGGTGTAAATATAATGATTTATAATCAACTTTAAGAGAGATTGTAAGAATGCATGTGTATTGAAAACTATTTGTATAGATTAAAAATAAAGGCTTACCGTCAAGAAATCTACCCCAAAATATGGATACCTAGTTTCATTAGAATTATTCAACAAGCGTATACTCTTCAGGGTATGGCTGTTCAGAAAGGTTAAATAAACTGAAGATTTTCATATATGACTAGAATACATTTTGTGATGTTTATGATTAATTGATCTCGCTGCATTTTGATCCGAAATTCTATGAGTATAACTGAAACGGATGTACCTAAATGAGTTTTTGTATACTTTCTTTTCGTTGACCTACCACTCGTGAATGGGGAAAAAAGGCAGTTTTTATTATTAAAACGAACAATCCTTCAACCTCAAAGTCAACATGCTGTTTGCCCGTTCACACAGCCCGCCCACGTCATTTCCACTTCACCAAGCATTCAGTTCTTTCCACACACACCATGTGTTTAAATATTTCACCTATTCTATTTAACTGTTTATATATAGTAAGTCAGCCAGTTGGTTGCTGGCGGTCCGCTGTCATGGAGTTTGGATTGTCATGCGAACCTCGTCCAGTCTCTGTTGCTTCAAGTTTGTTGCTCCGGATACTCCTATACTTTGTGACTCAGTAAGTTTCAATGGAGCTGTGTCGTCTTTGTTCGGATCTTCGATATCGTTAACAGCTTGACAACACTGCTGACTCATACTAGGCCGCCTTCAATCAGTACCGTCTAAGTGGTGTCATGTCGAGATCAATCTCTCTTTGTCGTGATGCTAAAATAGACGTTTTACATTCACATGACTTAATTTTTTTTCGTTTAATTCAGGTTTAACGCCATCTGTTTTGCTTATATAAAGTTGATGAATCGCTTGTATTCCGTGAAAGGACGCTAAATTGCGGTATGAATAGGTTAAAAAAAGGAAAGGAAATGAAAAAAAAAGCGCTGGTTTCTTCGGTTCAGCAGTCTGACATCCCGTCTTTATATTCAATCTTTTTTTCTGTGCTAACAAAGAAACTACTGAACAATCTATCTACAACAACTAAAATATTCTAATTCAGAAAAAAATATCCTTAAAGTTTTGCCCTGACCAAGTTTTAAAAGACAATGACTTTCGTTATAAGAATAGTGGGATTTATGAATAGAAGTCATGTAGATTTTATTAAATCATATTTCTCCATTTTCTTCAATATTATTTACACGTGTTCAAGTAAGTTTTATTTTCATTTTCTGTCTTGATATTCAGGCACACGCGAGCGAAAATAAACGAAAGCAGCCATACCCTTTTAACAATCTTATTTGAAGCCATCCGCAGTTGATAAAAGTAGAGAAAAACGTTTTGTGGCAAGAGAAAACATACGTATAAAAACAACAATAGTGGCATGTAGAAATGTATTATTGAGAGTAAAATCTACAACAACGACGTTTGAGCTAAGTAAAAAAATTTTTAACAATGGGAGAGAAAAAAACTACTGCTTACCTGGCTCACCAGCAGGGCAAATACACTCAGCTGAGGCCAATTCCGTACTTATCCTCTTTGAAGTTGGAAAATACTTGTCCGTGTCTGGTTTTGTCCACTCTGAACCTTTTAAAAACGGCTCTATATCCCTTTTCATGCGACTGGGTCCTGACGTGACGTGCTCCATGTGCTAAACACAAAGGAACACATTAACATTTACCCAAAAAAGCGTAATATTTGAAATAAATTAATGAGTTGCTATGGAAGATTCCATCCAACACTCAAGTTTAAAAAAATAAGCTTTTAACTACTTATAAGTCATGAGGATTT
>NW_013666845.1:103714-105091 GCF_000517525.1 Limulus polyphemus | reverse complement strand
ACCGTCACATTATAACGCCCCCACGGCTGAAAGGGCGAGCATGTTTGGTGTGACGGGGATTCGAACCCGCGACCCTCAGATTGCGAGTCGAGTGCCTTAACCACCTGGCCATGCCGGGCCTAGAGAGAGAGAGCTAACATTAAAAGCTTTCTAAAATATCATAAAACGTTTTTAAATGCACAATGAATACAAAATATTTCTTTTGGAAAGAGATTTGATGTTATGTACAAAGCTACACTATGGGCTATCTGTGCTCTGTCGCCCCCAGTGGCACAGCGGTATGTCTACGGACTTACAACGCTAGAAACCGGGTTTCGATACCCGTGGTGGGCAGAGCACAGATAGCCCTTGTGTAGCTTTGTGCATAATTAAAAACAAATAAACAAACAAACGAATCTGTGCTCTGCCCACCAGGTTTCTAGCGTTGTAAGTCCGCAGACATTCCGCTGTGTATGTCACTGGAGGTTTGGAAAGAGGTACGTTAAATGAATTATAATTATTTTTTCGTTCAGCAGAAATTAATTATTAATCTTATACTTATAATTTTATTCAAAGACGTTGAATAAAATTGGATAGTTAACGACTATTAATTTTTTCATTAATTATCTATACTGTTTAAATATTTTATCTAAATTTTAAACTTTTTATGAAGTCCTTATTTGTGTGTCTATGTTTCAATGAGAAGTTCTTTAATAGAAATGTAAATTATAGTGTAGAATAACTTATAAACACAATTTATGTTGGCTCTTTACTTTGGCTTACTTTCTAACATCTCTCATAGGTTTCGATTACAGATACGCTTTGCAGAACATGCTAAGTACTTATAAACACAATTTATGTTGGCTCTTTACTTTGGCTTACTTTCTAACATCTCTCATAGGTTTCGATTACAGATACGCTTTGCAGAACATGCTAAGTACGTTTGGCGTATACTAAAGGTAAGTTATTTTTAAATTTTGTTTCAAACTAAAACTTTCTTATCTTTTGTATTCTATTATGCAAGTCTAATTCTGGATGTTAGACTGATACATCGCGTCTAAGAATTGTACTTTCATTGTCATCAAACGTTTCTTTGCAATCTTTTCGGAGTTCGTTATCTAATTCTTTAAGCAATCTAAAACACGATAAGGTAAATTAACAGTTGTACATGAACATAGGTTCGTTTTGATTACAATTAAACTCTCGAAAACTTATTCGTAGAGTTTGGGCATGAGTAAATAATTTGTTTGATACAGTTTTACCTCTGCCCCTATTATTGGCTTTTTCTCCCTCCTAGAGCTGAAAATTTACCTTAACATTTATAACAAATTTTCTCGTGTTCAGCTTTGTTTGCCCCCAGTGTCACAGCGGTATGTCTGCGGACTTACAACGCTAGAA
>NW_013666845.1:96801-103704 GCF_000517525.1 Limulus polyphemus | reverse complement strand
TGTGTTGCTTTGTGCTCAATAACAAACAAACAGCTTTGTTTTCTATTACACAACATTATAAATTTTTCCACTGTATTTACTTTCAGAGAACCGCATACAGAATAAATATTTTGTTTTGAGGGAGGTAAAATATTGTTCAAAACCCGCTATGTACTGAAGAGAAAGGACAAATACCAGGCACATTAGTTTCAGAAACATGGATTAAAAAATATATTCCCTTTAGGGAAATAACGTGAAGAAAATTTACAAATAATATTTTGTTCATAAAAAATTAGAACTTTCAATTTTTGGATTTTATGCTTTCTTAATTTTTGATATACGTACTCTTCTATTCTGCAAATAAAAACAGCCTAATTTAAAGGAGAAAGTCTTATGTTCTTACATCGTAATTTTAACTTCTCAATTACAACTGCTCAACCGTATTTCTCTTCTAAACTACGTGAAATGAGGTTCGAATTCTACAAAATACGACAATCCTGTCTGACTACTTATTGAGTATTTAAAATTATTCTCAGAATCTTTAAGAATTCCAATGTTCCCACAACCAAGGAGGCTTCGGTAACATTAAGCATGTGTATTGCTTGTATTGGCTATGTTAGTAAAAATTTACGTTGTAAAATTTTAGTTGTGTCTTTCATATTCGATTTGACTTTGGTAAAGTTTGCTTATGATTGGTATGATAGAACAGAGACTAACCAGCGTAGTTCATAATTATAAGCTCTATTGCAATGCATATAAGAATCAAATTTATTTAATGAACAAAACAACGTTTCTTAGTTATGTAATAAGTAATGACTAACAAGATAAAAAAGAATCTGACTGTAAATGTGTGGCGTTTTTCTATACTGTCAACGTAACTTGTTTATTATATTGTTAAGGTATGTTGTTGCTCTATTTTGTTAAGGTATGTTATTGTTGTTGTATATTGTTAAAGTACGATGTTTTTTATTCTTAAAGCATATTGTTAAAATGCATTGTTTATATATATATAGTTAAAAGTATATTCTTAAGATATGTTGTATTAAGAAATCCATCATTTAATCGACCACTCATCACTGGGTTATACCGATTTGGGGGAATTACACCCCTCATCAACAACCCTGGACATGAAGAAATCGAAAACACTAAAACCAGGTTTTATATAGTGCTAAGGTGCAACTTGTATGTAGTACGGTGTTTTGAAATGTCATGACCCTATACTTCTATAGGTAATTTCAAGAACATGTAACATTGATGCTACTAATGTAATCTTGTGAATTATTTTGCTAATTTGTGAGTAAAAGACATTTCAAAACACCATACATATTGCTAAGGTATGTTTTTGCTCTATACATTTAAGGTTTGATATTGTCCTATATTCTTGTTTTATGTAATTTTGCTAACAGTGATATAATTTTTTACATTTTCCTTTTTTTTTCTTCCAACGTGTTCATCTATGCTTATCCTGTAACACAATTCTTAACAATAACATTCCTATTGCGTTCTGCAATTCTAAGTATAAACTTCGCTTCCTAGTTTTGGTTTATTATTAATCAATACCACTGTTTTTATTTCAGTTGCTTGCTCATAGTAATGTCTTCATTTACATATTAAGCCTTTCTAATTATACACTACCCCTCGTTGTTGTTGAGGATGTGCTGCAACTCTTTCTTAATCGCTTATACTTTTCGATTTTTTTTACCAACTTCTGATACTTTTTTTTTGCTATTTTTCTATAACCAATACGACTTTTATTATTGAAAAAAATAATATTTTGAGAAGTCCAAACACAGAGATGAATAGTGTTACTTTTATTTATTCTTAAAATAATACACAGATAAGTATGTACACATAATCATATATTAATATACACGTGTGTTTTATAAAGCTAGATATGCATGGGAATTATGTAAAAGAGTTATGTAAACTCAAACAAATTGCATGAAAAAGAATGAATTCAATAAAAATTCGCCTTTGACAAATGAGAGAAATCCACCTGAATTTGAAAGTTTTTTTTTTTGTTTGTTTAAAGCTTACCACGATAATCGTAAAACTTTCCAAAGAAGAGATAAGTACTAATGAGACGCCTTTGCATTCGATGTTCCAAACAGCCAAGTGCAGTTTCAACAAAATAAAAAAGGAGTCGTCACGCTTCACCCAACTCGTATTATAAGCTTGATCTTTAAGACTTTTGAAAGATAACTCATTTAGTTATAAAATGCATAAGATTATATCCAGGAAAGCATAACGAGCAATGAGAACTACCAATGGTTTGAAGTATAAAATTTATCATTAGTAGGCAAAAGATCTCAGGGTTAGCGGGGCTAGGACCTTAGAGGGACTTGGTCTGAAGTACCTACAATTAGTGTGGTATGAGCAAGGACAAATAAGGAACTAATAAGCAGTGATGGTATTAAAAAGAAAAGGTTAATTAACTTAAGCAATAAGTGATTATTATAATATATACTTCGATAACACTGGAAGATTTTTGTAAATTATTGTATGTAATACATCATTTTAAAACATAATCCGCTGTTACAGGAAGAGGACCAACATAAAATTTTCGTAAAAACGTCTTCGGGGAAGTATCGCATTAGAACAACCTAAACCTGACTCACAAATAAACTTAATACCAGTAAAATGATGATTTAAGGAAAATTTATTCCTAGTTAACAAAATGCATTGGTTGCTCCAAAATGTTCTCTATGGAATATATAAGAGGACATGTATCGTGTAAATCACTTTCCAAGGTAAAAAACAAATCCCATATATTAGCAGATAACATAAAATGGGGATCATTTGAGTCGAATATACTGTGCAGTAAAAAGAATAAAGTAAAGAAGACTCACAGTTTGAAAACGAATGCATTGGATTAAGGATGCCATGAAATATACAGCTTCAGTAATATTTATTTAAAAAAGGTTGAATATTACCATATTTTAGCTATTCTTTTGTATAAGGAGCAGTGTTCTATAAACAAACCAGACTTGCTGGATCAAACGAGTCGAGAAATAACGACATAGAAGTCGCACACTTTAAGAGGTACTTGGATACAATAAAAGTATATCAACAGAATAAATCAATTTGGCTTATCCTTCCATTGGGTACAAAAACATTCCTAGCAGAGTTAAAATGTATTCACCTATAAAAACATTCAGCTTACAACGGATTTAACTGACGATGAGATACTAAAGGGCTTAAAAAACTTCTAGAAATTGAATAACTTGCAATTGGTAAAGACGAAAAATGCTGTAGAATAAGATTGGTTGTTTATCACTTTACATTATGGTTCAAGCTGGCTTCGGAAGACAGCTGCAAGAGCTTTGTTTCTAAGGGCATTAATGGATTTTTCTTGCAAGTAACTAAACAACAAAAGACATTGTCGTTTAGAATTTGACTCTAATCTCAATTTTAGAAACTACAACGCTGCAATTATACCAGAATTACAGTTAACTTGGTTGATAATTTGGTATTTTCAACCTGAATGGCATCTTATGCGACACATCAGGTCAGGTCAGAAACCCTGAGACTCGAGGTACGCTATTCCGAATGGATAACCAGACTGAAGGCAACAAATCAGCAGCATCCGCCATCTACGTATCTTCTATTAACCAAGTAACAAGACTGGGTGTCACGATTTTAACACTCTCACAACTGAAACTACGGAGTGTGTTTTCAAGGGCATATCGTGTCTTGAACCTTAGACATTTGAATCCACAGCTGGACATGCTAACCATTAGGCTACACATTGCCCTACTTGATAGTATGAGTAGATATGGCAAGCAATATGTGAGGATTATTGTTTGTTTTGCTATTTATGTTTTCTAGTATTGTACGATTCACCTTTTAAATGATTATCTCAAGCGTTTATAATTCAAGTTATAAAAGGATTTATCTAAACATGACTGCTGTTATGGCAGTAGTGCCTCTTGAAAAGTACTAGCATTTCTGATCTTAATCTTTATCAAAATCCGTTACGTATTCCGTACTTATGATAGTACAAGTTCCGAAAGAAACAAGACAAAACAAATTTAGCCATTGCTTTTTGTTTAATGCAACTTTCGACTGAATTATAACATGACCGTTGAGTTGTATACTGAGAACTCACATGAAACTCCACATTTTAATTGAATATTAGTTCTTTCTCTTTATTTTCAAACTCATATTCTGTAATATATTATCTTCTTGCCGATCCTTAAATATTATTCGCTTTGCAAACTTAGTTTTCTCCTTTTTATTGTTAATTACTTACTATAAAAAACGAACAGTTCCTCGGTAGGACAGCGATAAGCTTACGGACTTGCAATGCTAAAATCCGGGGCTCGATTTCCACATTGTAGAGAGTCCAGATAGCCCATTGTTTAGCTTTGCACGAAGAAGACAACAACAGTAAGAACAAGAATGGACAGAAAGACGAGCTATACATATATGCTGGTTCAGCAAATAAAATTTCACTTAACATGACTTATATAACCAAAATATTATAATTACATTGTTTTTAAAATGAGAGAAGTGAGAGTAATATGTAACTAATTTTAAAAACAATGTAAGGATAATCACTCTTTATTAGCATTGTTAATGCAGACTCAGTGGCATGTTGCCGAAGATGCCCCCCCCCCAGTGGCACAGCGGTATGTCTGAGGACTTACAACGCTAAAAACCGGGTTTCGATACCCGTGGTGGGCAGAGCACAGACAGCTCATTATGTAGCTTTATGCTTAACTTCAAACAACCAACCAAACCGAAGATGCGAAACATGGCACCACGGGCTACATGTTTATTATCACGACGAATTCCGTACCATTTGACAATGCAATGACGCTGGGAAGAGTTATAACGGTTAATGTCACAGATCTTTCCGAGGAAGGATATTCATAAAGCAAGATTGATTAACGAGCTACAGACACAGGATGCAACATGTAGATGAAGAGAGCCTTCAATGCTATTCTTGGAAACCAAAAACTCGAAAGCAGTGGTTTAGAACAGCAACTACTTTGGGCCAACTCTCTTATCCGCAAAGTGAAGACTATGTTATGAAAGAGAACCCTCCAACCCAAAATGTCATTGCGACGAAGTTAGATACACCTTTTAATACAACTAACAAAGTAACAAACAACGGTTTGAAGTAATCGAAGGGTCAAAAACCAAAAGTTTATTAACTTCCAACCATTATACGAAATCAGCAACTGTTTTCGTGATAAAAATGGCCAAAGAAACTGGGGGTCACAACAATATCATTCAACACATACCTGTTATAGTTCACCATTACTGTTCCAACTGACTTTTTTCTTTTTGGTATAATAGAAATTGAAGTGTCGAGAACGACTGGTAATAGAGGAAGTTCTAAGAACTTTGAACTTCTTTCTTAAAAAGTGCAAATAACATTCACTAGAACTTTTAAAATATTGCAGTATTCATATCAACTATTATTTATACATAGTATCAACCTCAGTTGTTTATGGATGCAATCCTTTATAGGAAATTAGATATCTATTTAGTTCTTATGAAAACAAACAAACTATATTATCTTCCACAGCAACTCCAAATTTCATACAATGTATAGCTGAGGACCAGTCGCGATTATCTAAAATATGCTTTTCCCTCTCAAACTAAACTGTTTTGTTTGAGTCTGATGAAAATAAGCACATACATTTCTATTATTAAAATTAGAATACTTTAACATAACATAACGTTTTGGGACAACATGGGACCTATTGGTCCCTTTTCGGCTATCTCATCCTCTAAACTAAACCTATTAATAGATAAATTTAAACCTAAAATCTTAGAGCCAGCCCTGTTAGAAAAATATAACTGTATCAGCTGAAGATGACTCCTACCCTGCCAACATTTACATTTGGGTTCCCTAGTCCTACTGTTCTCACTGTTAAATATGAAAAATGATGATGCATCAACACTATCAATTCCCTTTACAATCTTAAACACCTCAATCAGATCCCCCTAAGATTTCTTTTTTTTCTTAGGAGTAAACAATTTGAGATATTTCAACATCTCCTCGTATGACAACCCCTTCGTCCCAGGCACCATTCTAGTAACCCTTCTCTGGACCCTTTCCAACAGTTTAATGTCTTTCCTAAGGAAAGGAGCCCAAGAGTGAATACAATATTTCAAATGTGGCCTAACCAGTGACCTATACAGTAAAATTATAACCTCTTTAGACATGAGTTCAATAATTCTATAGATACAACCTAAAATCCTATTTGCCGTACCACTAGCAACAGGACACTGCTTTGATCAACTGATCAACTATTACACCAAGATCCGTTTCTTTCATGACATTGTTAAGGTTATTCCAATCCAAATTATACTTGTAATACAAATTATGATAACCCACATGCATTATCTTACATTTATTATAATCAAAACCCATTTGCCATTTATTTGCCCAACTCACTCAATGATATAAATCCTTTTGTAAATCACAGCATCCTCTTCACAGCTAGCAACACCCACGATTTTAAAATCATCTGCAAATATAAGTAATTGATTTATGTCATTAATGTAAGTCAAGAAGATCAAAGGTCCTAAGACTAAGCCTTGAGGTACCCCACTTGTGACATTAATCCAGTTTGACTGAACTTCATTTATAACAACCCTCTGCTTTCTTCCATCCAGCCGTTCCTCTATCCAATTTGCTAACTTATTCCCACACCTAAAGAGCTAATTTTTAAAAGCCTTTTATGTAGCGCCTTGTCAAATGCTTTCTGAAAAATCCAAATACACCAAATCTACAATCTAATCTACATAAGCGGTAACCTTTTCAAAGAATGTTAAAAGATTTGTAAGACAAGATTTTCGCTTAGTGAAAATGTTGACTATCCAATAAAATTCTAAACTTTGTTAAATGACTTTGCAAAGCATTTTTAACAGACTTTCTAAAACGTTTACCACAACTGATATAAGACC
>NW_013666845.1:82499-96791 GCF_000517525.1 Limulus polyphemus | reverse complement strand
CATTTTTAACAGACTTTCTAAAACGTTTACCACAACTGATATAAGACCAATGGGTCTATAATTACTAGGACAATTTTTATCACCTCACTTGAGAAGTTTGTTTGTGAATTTCGCGCAAAGCTACACGAGGGCTATCTGCGCTAGCCGTCCCTAACTTAGCAGGGTAAGACTAGAAGGAAGGCAGCTAGTCATCACCACCGACCGCCAACTCTTGGGCTATCTTTTACCAACGAATAGTGGGATTGACCGTCACATTATAACGCCCCCACGGCTGAAAGGGCGAGCATGTTTGGTGTGACGGGGATTCGAACCCGCGACCCTCAGATTGCGAGTCGAGTGCCGTAACCACCTGGCCATGCCGGGCTTCTCCACTCGAGAAGAAGAATTACATTAGCTAACTTCCAATCCTCAGGTACCTGCTCACTATTCAAGGACTGACAAAAATAGTAACAAGTAGCTCATATACTCAATATTTAATTTCCTTCAAAACCCTTGTGGAAATATTATCTGGCCAAAAGCCTTATCGTTCTTTAAACTTTCCGATTTTTTCTTACCCAGCTCAGAATTAATGCAGTCATTTTGTTCGATCTTGCTTCCACCTATCAACTGTTCAAGATATGGAATACTGCTTAAATTTTCGTTAGTAAAAACCGAATAAAAGGCAAAATTTAATAATCTAGTCATCTTATAATCATCAGATACGAACCTTCCTTTATCATTCCCTTTACCAAAGGCCCAACTCTCATCCTAACATTTTGTTTTCCTTTAATATGTTTTAAAAAATCCTTACTGGTATATATTTTACATTTTCAGCCAACCTTTTCTCGTACATCCTTTTCTGATGTCCCTAATTTCCCGTTTCACCAACTTTCTTGATCTTTTATAATCTTCTAGATCTCCTGTCATACCAGTCAATTCAAATTTCTTAAATTTATTTTGGTTTTCTTTAATTTTATCTCTTATACTCTTTGTGAGCCAACCCGTTTTTTTACTTCCAGCTACTCTTTTATTTCTATAAGGAATATGTTTACCAATTTATGTTTATCAAATTTTTCCACATCTTATCAGTGTCTCTAAATAACTAAGCTGCCCAATTCACAACAGATAATTCTTGTCTCGTCCCTTCAAAATCTGGTTTTTTTGAAATTTGTAACCAAAATATCATTATTCCTGATCTCTATATGCAGCAAAACATTGAACCTAATAGAGCAATGATCACTTGCACCCAGATGTTCCACAATTTACACCCTCTGGGTCATTTCTATATTTTGAGAATATCTGTAAATGTATCACATTCATAGTAGGAAACAGTTTATTTATATCTAGACGTCCTTATGTGGTCAAGGAAGTCATTATTTGACTTTTAAATATTTGATGTTACAAGTTACTCGTTATCAAAGGTGCTCCCACCGATAAAATTTTTAAATTATAAACATATGATGTTCATAGTTTGGAGTTGTGTCTTATAAATGTGAACGAACATTATTTATATATAAAGTTATTTACGAACCATCAGAGAGTTTGTAACAAAAGCATCTTAGGCAAATGTAATGTGAAATTTTTGCCCTTGCAAAATTTTGATTTCCTGTTCTATTGCAGTTCTGTAAGACGCATATAATGAAATCTCTTTTTTCCCACTTGTAAGGCACATAAAATGACATCCATTTTTTTCCCACTTTATCCATGTGAAACTATTTATCAGCTTCATTAATTAGATACATTGTGTTTAATTAATTTTTTATCAAAGTTTATGGAGGTTCTTACAATGGAGTTCTCATACATTTATAATGCTATTATATACATGGCCAACGAAAAATATATATTAACTGTTACAAACGACTGTGCTGCATATGAATCTTCATAACATAATAAAGAACACACAGTCAGGTCAATTAATGAACTGGAGCAATTAAAGCAATAAAATTATATCACGTGATAATCAAGTCACCCCTTATATATATTGTTTCTTTTTGTTCTGTCGTGAAATCTGAAAGAGAAGACAACACACCCTCAATGGTTCGCAGGAAGATTTAATTTGGCGAAGCAGCCTTAACGGCAACGTTAGTAGGCTACATTGTGATACCAGTACATGATGCTAATAGACCCATTCTGTCTCCGTTAACTGTAACAGCCTGAAAGTAAATTATAATTGCTTCTTGTTGAGGGCGTTTCCTTTCTATGTTTGTGGCACCAACATGTTGTCTGAGACACAAAACGTGTGCACAGGGTTGCCTTCGAAAACAATCATAGATAAAACTGCCTTTGATCCTTCAAATCGTGTTTAACGTTACCTTGAGCCTTGTGGTATCAACATATCCGGCACAAGCGCAAAGATAGGCTCTTGTTGTCTTATTTTAGGTGCAAAGCTACACAATGGGCTGTATGCGTTTTGTTTACAACAGGGAATCGAACCCCGGATTTTAGCATTGCAATTCGTAAACTTACCATTGACTCACTGGGAGACATAAAGCTAAATTACACATTAGAAATAATTATTATTTTACGTAATACATATATTTTTTTTAATTTTACAGAAAATTAAGTACGGAAATAATTGTGTAAAATGTAATTGTAAAACTATGTTATGGTTATTTAGAAATAAATAATTAGTTAACATCATGGAAAGGAATAAAATGAGAACTTTTATCGGGGCATAAGTTAAACGGTTGTGTTTAAAACCAAGGTTCATAGCTAAGGCTACGCGTTTCTTTCTCCTTTCCTCTGTTACCAGCCATTTATTAACGCATTTTAACAGAGAATCCTCTGTTAGAATGAAGGCTCTTCTTTTATGTTAATTCAGTGGGATTTTCTTCTTAATCTTTATACTCAACTACCATCTGGTTGGTAAACAGCGAACATTGTCGAAATTTGAAAGGTGCTACGTTTACAGTTACTCACCTTTTTCACTATGTCGCTTAATTCTACTTGTTTGCTCAGGTGTTGCATCTCCAGTTGTCTGTACTTGGTCTCTAGCGAATACAGACGTTCTTCCACGCGAAAGAGTCTAAGACCAAAGAGACATGAAAGGCTTACAGACACTACACACAGAATCCAAAGCAATACTGTAGGGCCTTTCACGCACCGACAACATTCCTCTTGGGTTTTGTGTCTCGATGCTGCAATGTCCAGATGATGACTGTTATCCTGTTGAGCACATTTTGTATCTTGATGAAGTTTTTGGTGTTGTTGCTGATCATGAATAGAAACCGAGGAGCTCCTGGACGTCGGGATTAAGTTCACTGTCGTGTTTCTGTTTTTTTCAGAAATGCCACAATTTTTCCGTTGACCCTGATATTCTTTAATACCACCCATGTTTTCTTTCAAGTTTTTACCTTAATAGCTTCTTACTAAGCCCCTTTTCAGCTGAGGTGTTAAATAAATTGTGATATCCTAGGCAATTTGATAGAAAAGCTGGCACGTTGACGTTATTACGAGGTAATGTGTTCTCTATCGCCACACGGGCACGAGACGCGAGGCACCTTTCGCGAGCACCCATCGGCTTGCTACAATAGCTAAAACTAAACTGACGGTTTCGTTCTTAAAAACCTGTCTTAAAACGCGCACGCGAACGTCAAGCGCACGCAGCTTGTGAAGGCAAGTTCATTATTCAAAAGATGGTGTACGCAGCAGGCATTGTTTGCTGGTTGATGTCCACAACGATTAACACATCAGAGGTTGCCAACAGTTCCGCCATTTCGCAGTAGTCCAGTTAATCGATAAACATAAACTAACATATACAGTTCAGACTAATGCACTGGATTATTCCAATTGTAGCAATATCGAACTATTTTATCCATCTTCTACATGCCTTATAAAGCTAATGTTTGTATGTGTGTGTGTGTGTGTGTATGCTTCTTTTAGCGTAAGGCTACAAAATAGGATATTTGCGCTCTGTCCATCACTGGAAATCGAACCCCGAATTTTAGCGTTATAAGTCCGTCAACTTTCCGATGACCCACTAGAGGATTATAAAGTTAATATTATGTTTATTTTTATTTCCGACTACTTATTTTTGGTCAAGAATTGTTCCCATTTCGTATACCTTCAACTTTTGATTTAATTTTGTTTTTGTTTCAACATTTTTCAATGATGCATAAGTTTTCGTCGTTTTGTTTTTTCACACAGAATTACATCGATTTAGCTTTATGCTTTTGCTTCTTTTTTCTTTATTAATGAATATTTGCTCTAACAATAAAATTGCCAAAGTTGCTAATTAAAAAAATTTCAAACTAATACGATATTTTCAAAAGAAAGAGTATCTCGGACTTTTCTCGTGAAGAAGTTTTTGTTTAGTTAAGAGTTGAAATAAAAACAAAAATGGAAATATCAGAAAAATTGCTGTAACCTTAAGATAATTAGCTGGCAAAAGACACCTCGATAAAGATTATAAACGCGACCAGTTCCTGACATACTCGGCTGGAAGCTCTCATCTTCAAAATCCAGTTTCTGGAATAACATATTTTCTCTTTTTGAGGGTCTGGTGGAACTGCTAAAGAAACACCCAATTGAATAAATTATTTCTGTGGAAGATAAAATCTATTCTCGTGATGACCTGTGCGGGGGGTCCGGTCACGGTTTGAATGACCTTTTTTGGATATGAGAACTGTGACTATGAACAATGCGTGTGTGCGCGTACCACTGTAGCTCATACTAACCGTCTGCCAAATCCCAAAATAACATTGCACGGCTCATTTATTATTATTATTATTATTCATCTAGGTATTCTAAAAATTTGTGAATTATTACTGGTTGTTTATGTTGAATAATCAATTCCCATCGCACCTAACCAAAGCTAAAATAACATAATAATAGCTCACGTTTGGTTTATCATCTCAAAGAAAACCGAGACTGGCTGAAAGAGCTGTTCGATTATCAAATAAAACCATTCCAGTCTATCGACTAAACACACTAAAGTTCTTGATCAAATACTCATCTTCTGGTCTTCGCCAGAAATATCGTATTGCAACGATGATATCATGATTTATCACACCAATTTTCTAGGGCGCCTTTTACCTGCCTCCTCTTACTAAGGTCAGCATTTGTACCCACGAAAGGTGTTAACTTGCCCTCAGCCTATATCTATATTAGCACATTCAAATAATGTTTATGTAAATCTTTGAAGTATTTCTAATTTATAATAATGTGATTTAACAGTCACGGTTTATCAAATCAGTGCATCCTTATCTACCAGTCCTTTATTACCAACACTTGTACTCATCTGAGGGCAAGTTAACACCTTTCTTGCTATGTATATTAGCGTATTCAAATAATGTTTGTGTGAGTATTTGAAGTATTTCTAATTTGATCTAACTTTTAATAATGTAATTTAACAATGTAACTAAAGATTGCTAATACACAAAGAATGAAAGTGATTCTATAACACTACCACTGTTCATGTACTTTTTAACCAGGGTCAAAAAAAAACAACCTTACGTGATATGAACATAAAACGCGCGATAGTTTTACTACCTCTGAGATAAGGCAGATATACAAAAAAATTTTATTATGGATAACTTTCATTTATCTAAATTTTATTAGCTACAAAAAAAAGGGTGATGAGAATATTTGGTATGCACTATCTACCCTTATCTGAAGTGCCCTCCACGTCCATCGAAATATTTTCATATAATCATGAGTTGTGGAGTCTTTTAAATGATGAGATATAAAAACTGTCCATTTCAAATAACACTGAATCGCGCGGACATTCCAACAGTTTTCTTCACCGTAAGACCATTTGTTTACTTCATGTTTACTGTTTATGGAATATATGTATAGTTAATAAACACAAGAAAAGCTTTATGCAAAGCGACATTAGAGCGCCTCTCTCATTTTTTGATTTTGTCTGGCATGGTATGATGGTTAGGGCGCTTAACTTCTTGGTCACATGATCGATACCCTTACCTTACTTACATTTTCGATCGTTCAGCTGTTGCGCGTTATAATGTGGCGCTTAATTCCACTATTTGTTTGTAAAGAGTAACCGAAACGATGATGGTGGGTGGTTTTGATTAGCTGTCTTCCTTCTTCTAATCTATCACTTCAAAAATTAAGGACGGCTAGCGCAAAAATTCAACAAACAAAAAACTTTTCAATTTTAGAAAAAAATATTCATATCAAATCAATTTATTGGGTTTGTATTATTTTGATTGAGATGACAAGCTGTGCTTGAAAACGTCTTTGAATTGTGTTTACCTCCTCTCAAATGGCAAAAGTCCTCTTAATTCTTCACGAGGTGTTTGATCTGCTTTGAATATTATAATAAGATACGGTCCATCATGTTACAACTCATAACGAAGTCCAGTGTTTTTATGCTTATCTAACAGAATCAAAAACTAGGTACCAGGACAAATATCTCGCTGTTACAAAAAGGAATTTTTAAAATTAAAGCAATGACGAGATTTTGTTCCCTATTTCTAAAAACCCAATATTGCAGTTACACATTAACTACTTAATGCAGGTGATTGCGCTAAAATATGCCTAGAAAGTTTTATCCTATTTATAAGAGTGTTTTTAGAATAATAAAAAAGACAAACATTCATGAGTTAATATAATATCATAAGCACATTTAAGTAATAAAAATAGAAATATGGAAGTTAATTGGAAATCATTTTTGAACTGCAAATCGCTTTAAGGGTTTCAATCATAATCTAAAACATACTCTTCTAAATCATAATAGTCATAAAAATAAAAACCATGCAAATCGCTTTAAGGGTTTCAATCATAATCTAAAACATACTCTTCTAAATCATAATAGTCATAAAAATAAAGACCATTATTTTCTAAGTATTAAAACAAACGTTTTTGTTTTTTTTGTTAAGTGAAAATCATAGCTACGATTTCGATTACAAACTTTTTTGTCGTCGATTTTGTAAAGATCCGAATGTCTTAGTTTTTCAATCAGGATTGACAGTACACATAATAACATACGAAATAAAATATGAAGTTATAATGTAATGGGGTATTGCTTTTTATTTAAAAGATTAATGAACTTTAAACTATTGTGGGAAATTATCTTTCTCTTCGTTCCAACAAATAATTGTTTATTTGTTTGTTTCTTCTTAAGCACAAAGCTACACAAAAAGTTATCTGCGCTCTGCCCACCGCAGGTATCGAAACTTGATTTTTAGTATCATAAATCTATCAAAAGAAAACTACTCTTCATGCATTTTATTATTTTGTTAAGATTTATAAGGGCAGGAAAGTTTAAAAGCAGTTACTCGTGTATGTTAGTTGATGTCAAACAGTACTGGTTTGGGTTTATCTTTCTTGAACTTGTTTTGCACACTAACCAACTTAGAAAGTGTCATGGGAAAGAACTTCAAAATGTTAACTATTCTGCCTTAATAACGATAACTGGTGTATGGGCAATATAATTAGATTGTTTATTTAAAAAGAAAAAAATCACTGCTTCAGCCTAGTTTAGGCTTCCCTGTTGAGGACGTCTATTAATTGTATACACAAGTACACCAAAATAACAGTTCCTATTTTTGTTTAATACGCGAGCTGACCTAAAACTTACTGGTGAGCTCATCATTGGTGGATTATTCCCGGGAATAGTGAGAGGAAAGCCGATTTTGATATTTCTAAACCTGACATACCGAATGCTCAAACAAACATTTAGTATGAGTAAAGTGTGCAGAATGGTATGAATAATAATTACAACTGGGAACGTAAACAAACAAATAACTACGTAATGTTTTATAAAAGAAAAGCAGCTTTTCATCCACGAGAAACAAAAATTAAACACTGTCAATTTTTTGTAACTAAAGTGTGAATTTCAAGTTGACCTTTTTTACAAATTGTCATGAAAATTATTATGAGTCTCATTAATCTTATCATGGACAGATACGAAGAAGTGATTGAAAGTTTTGCAACTACTGCACCGTTTTTTTAACTTGTTATTTATGTAAGAATGAAGAGCAGGATTGTATCTATTGTAAAGTGCCTTTTTAACGTTTTCTTATAACAGTAATAATTTTCGTGACCGATATTAAATGGCAGATCTGAGATCAAGATGGGGATGGACTTTCAAATGTTCGAATATTCTATATTATTTGTTTGTTTTTCTCCCCTTATCTTTTGGCGTTGAAGATAACTTGAGATTCATTATATGGTTTATTTTTGTAAGATATTGCTCATGAAAGATCTATATTTCTCCTATTTTGTCTGTAAACTTTTACAGATTATCACTTCTGTACGTAAGCATTTAGAATATCTTTGTATTGAAATGTTTCGATGCTTTATACTGTTTTTTCCTTGCGAAATGAACGATAAGTATCCTTAAAGAGTGACCCCATACTTCTACTAAAATGATTAAAGTTAACACAAAAATAGATTTAAAAACTTTATATAATGCTTTACACTAACTTCTTATTTTTAATATATATAATATTTTCTGCTTGAGATTAAGATCAGTGGACACTTTTCTAACGATGTAAGTCTTGTTTTCTCTTAATGGATATAGAAACGAACGCTTTATCCCTGTATGTCTTTCATACATTGGCGAGGAAACTGATGTTAACCTTGTCATTACAAATGCTTCTTTTCAGGCGAATTTAATCGCCTAGCAAGCAAACTCCTACAACGACGCAGCCGGTTGGTGAAAGATTAAAACGGCTACTTCACCAGAAAATATCGATTTGAAGACAGACCACCCTCATCAGTAAGCTTCAACTAAATAAAAGACAAAAACAAATTTTCATTTATATAAATTTTCTTATCACAAATGACGGAAAAAGTATAATATGCAGAGACTAATATACTGTAAAAATAATTATTTAGCAGCCGTATTGCTATATTTGCTTAGAACTTTTTGGAACATTTTTTTTTCTGAGTACAATTATCATAAGTTCTAAATTAATAACATGAAACCTAACGAATTCAGAGCCAGATAAAAATGTTACTGAAAAAAAAAGTGATGACAAAAATTCACGATCTCTTTTAACAAGACTAGTTTTACACGCTAACTCCCATCCACTTTTGACTTTTATTACTAGAACTATAAAAAAACTGTTTCAATGAAAGCATTTGACCACTCTTAATCGCTGTTGAATGTTGTACAAGATATCTTTCGTTTTAATTTATAGCCAATAGCTTATATTTTGTTACAAACTCACCTTTCGCCAATTTTATGCACGCATTATCAATCAGTGAACGTACCTGGCTAAAATGTTAAATCAACCCATAGAATTAGGGTAAGATATAGATATCATTTCATAACAGAATATCAAAGTTGCTTACATTTCCTTTCATTATTATCCCCCAGTGGCACAGCGGTATGTCTGCGGACTTACAACGCTAGAATCCGAGTTTCGATACCCGTGGTGGGCAGAGCACAGATAGCCCATTGTGTAGCTTTGTGCTTAATTACAAACAAATCTTTCATTATTAAGTGAAAATTTCAATGGCGACAAGCTTAACAAGATAGAATTTTTCCAAACCAATATTTATTGTTCCTCTGTGTGTGCGCTAAACAAAGCATTTTTTTTCGGGATATTTGTTTTAATAAACACTGTTTAAATAACATAATAAGCATTGCCAGTTACAATATATATCATTTACATAATATAAAAACAATTAGCAGTTGCAATAAACATTACGCTTATAGAATGATATACTTTTGTATATATCTATAAGAGTAAGAACTACTTTCTATATGAATGTAATTAATATTTATTATTTTCATTTTGCGTATTAAGACTTTTCAAACAATTTACTGTTCGTGAAAATCCACACACTTAATAACACAAACAGCCCCCCAGTGGCACAGCGGTATGCCTGCGGATCTACAACGCTAGAATCCGGGTTTCGATACTCGTGCTGGGCAGAGCACAGATAGCCCATTGTGTTGCTTTGCTCTTAACTTCAAACAAACTAACATAAACAATGTTATATATTCGGAACAATGTTAACTGAATCTTTATTTACATTACTTTGAGAAGCTGTTTTGCCATCTGGTGACAAAAAAAGTAGGTAAACTTACTCTGATTTTCTTTTCTTTTTTCAGAATATTCAAAGCTTGACTGTATATTAAATCTTTCTTAGTCTTTTTAAAGTCATGTAATAGTAAAAAAAATAATAACGTACACTTCTCTTTAAATCTGTCTTTATTGAAGTTTATTAATTAATGATTTTTTGTAATAAGTAAAAAAGTTAAAATCCTTTGGGAGTCGAACACTAAGCCATATTTTTAGGCTAAAATAAAGGTGAAGCGTGTGATTGCAAAGCTTTTATTTAAGAATCGTAACAATCACACAAATTGGGCATATTGTGATAAAATTAACAAACCTACGTTTTTGACCTAATATCTGTGATAAAAACAACGCTAGGCAGCAGATCTATTTTCCTTATTCTTCTTAATTTAATCTGAATCAAGGCTTTTAATTCAGATACGTGTCAAAATAGCATTTAATTTTATTTATTTTTTTTTTGCCATAAGTCACTGCCCATTAGACCTTTCGTACAATACTAGAACTCCACAGCGGAAAAGAACTACGATGTCAGCTTTTCTATCTAAAATGTTATTCTATATGCACTATGAAAATTTCAATACACGTATCATTAAGTGTATATACTACCATTTATTATAACTGGCAGTGAGACAATGTTCTATTTCTGAATGTCAACATTTTTAAAAGAAATGCTGGGAAGAAAGCATGTTCTCTACACAAATACTCTTTTCTTTCAGGTATGATATGGAATGTTTAGAGAAAGCACTGTGCTGAGTCGATGATCGAACAATTAAAACAACACTATACCTTAATGAAGATCTCTTGAACTTCAACACACGCTTACCCCCCCCCCCTCTCCCTCCGATACCAATAAAATAAATTATTTATCGTTTTAAGAAATCAAGTTGCCAGTCCACGGTCCTTGTGAGCATAGTCTCAACTTCCCATAATCTCTCTCCACCTTCATTGGCTGATATAATTTTGATTGTCAAAGCTTCTATAGAAGAAGAGCTCCAGCAGGATATTTAAATGTTTCGCAAAAAATTTGGATGAAAACGTTCATGGAGAAAAATAATGAAAATTAACATATAACCTACGTAGTGAGTCTAAAATAACGACAGCTACGTACTCTGTTGTTTTAAATTTAATCGATCTTAGTTTGAAATTCTGCAGTCACTGAAACTATTTTCGATAGTAATCAGGATACTTAATTACCGATCTCCATGAACAAACTGAGTGAAAGTTAACAATGAATTTTCATTTCTTTGGAAAAATTTACGTAAATGTTCATTCTAACGAAATTCAGTCTAATTCCTTAGATCTCTTTCTTATCTTCTGTGGTTAATAAGCATGTGTACATTTCACTTTTATTTCATTGTTCATATTACAGAAGTTAAACAACGACATCATTGCTCATATTACAGAAAGTAAACAACGACATCATTGCTCATATTACAGAAATTAAACAACGACATCATTGCTCATATTACAGATGTTAAATCGCGACATCATTGCTCATATTACAGATATTAAACAACGACATCATTGCTCATATTACAGAAGTTAAATCACCATTTCATTGCTCATGTTACAGAAGTTAAATAACGATATCATTGCTCATATAACAGTTGTTAAATCACGACTTCATTGCTCATATTACAGAAGTTAAATCACGATTTCATTGCTTATATTACAGAAGTTAAACAACGATATCATTGCTCATATTGCAGAAGTTAAATCACTACGCTATACTATAGTTCAGCTGTTTAACTTACACTGCTGTAGCAGTATAACAACTGTCACATTATGTATAAAAATTAGCGTTTTTCTCTGAATTTAATAATTTGTAACTGATTACATTTTTTGAAATAACTGGCTTACAAAAAGCCATCTTAAAAGTGAAGCATATATATATATATATATAAATGTGCGCACTCAAAATACACCTCAATAAATAAATAATAATAATCCGAGTTATTCTAACTCCAGAAAACTGAAGTTTATATAACACACACAACAAAAGAAAATGTTGGCATATCCTGTTTCGTTGGTCTCTACTAAACGCATGTGAAAAACTGGTAGACTTATGTCATAAATTCAGTAAAAAGATGGGACTCAGGTGGTTGAACCCATAATATCCCGAATGATGTAGTTTGACCCTACACATTTACCTTTCACACACACACAGTTGTGGGCATAATAGCGTTAGTTATTAGCATCCTATATACTACCGTACCAGCAAAATAATGTCAATTTCTTTAAAATTACATTTTATTTTTGTTTTAATACAGACTAGGCAGACTAAGCCTAACCGAATTACCTATAAATCTGGTCATTCTAGGCCCGGTATTTCACATAACTTGCTGAATTAAAGAAATAACACATATTTATTTACAGAAAAAGATTTAGAATTTATTTCAAAGTCCATTTATACTGTAACAAATATTAAACATATCAATAAAGAGAGAAAGCTGTTGTAACGACAGGGGAAGTCACGTGACGCTGTAACACGTAATGAGTTCTATTCTTGTATATAAGTGCGCCAGACAATTAATCGGAATCGTATAGCAGACAGAAGGATTGAAGATATAGACGGACAATTGAGTCAAGCGCGGTAGTAAGTAAAGTGCGTAAATCGTTCGTTGTAAATTATAGCGTGTGTTTAAGTTAAGCTGACTGTGGAAATTAAGTGTATTGCAAAGTTGAATTGAGAAAGAATAAACTAGTTTTATTTGAAAAAGGACTTGTATCGCTGAAGTTCTACGGAAATAATTTTTACGAGTAATTAACTAACGACCACAGACGTAACACTGTGTTAATATATGACTAAACAACTGGGCCGTTGTTGGCTAAAAAGCAGCTTCATTGTTGTGAAAACTCGCCTCTTGACAACTGAAAAACATTTTTAATCTTGAGCTCGTGCCTTCTTACTTTGCATATATATACATATGTACATTTCTAGTGCATTACTTATTCTTGTATGTTGTTTATATGAAGTTGTGAAGTGTTTCTGTTTTGTTATCCATGCACATTTTTGGAAATGATTGAATAACTGCTAACGCAGTAAATTTCAAACTTCTTTAATTAACTTGTATATCTAATACTAGATATCTTATATCTAGTGAATCATAGGCACATCATTTGCTTTTTAACATATTATTTCAAAACAACTGATGCATGATTTTGATTTGTTAATCCCTTATGTATAGAACTTAAGACGAAGTAAAACTTACTTTATATATTTTTTAAAATTAGAATAAATAATTAAAAACAACGTTTTATATTTACACAATAGAAACTTTATTGAAACCGTACGGCTTCCACTTTAAAATATATCTCTACAAGTACATACGTAGATCACGTCGAAACATGTACTTGTAGAGAGATATTTTAAAGTGGAAGCCTTACGGCTTCAATAAAGTTTTTATTGTGTAAATATAAAACGTTGTTTTTAATTATTTATTATAATTTAAAAACATTTTAAACACAAGTGCCGGTAGTGCATATGCATACTTACTTTATAGCCTGGAATTATGACTGTCTTATAAATATAAGTACGTTGTGAACCTAACCTACAATCTGAAATAATTAGAATTTACTTTTCTCTGACTTTTTAAGTTATATTTTTCGATAGTCGCAAAAATCCCGCCTTTTTATTCTTTCCCTATCAATGTAGTAAACTGACAGACTCAGTTAAGAGGTTTTCTTTTATTCTGACATGAAAACGAAAGTTTATAAAATAAAATAAAAACTTAACCAATATTATTAGATATTACGTTGTCATCAGAACTTCAGTGGCGAATCCACCATCATGACTCGATACATAAAGTATTATTTTCTTGAGATTTAAGCTTCACGGTGGATCATCAGTATGCCTGTAGGCTAGAATCATAGTTCGATACCTGCGGTAGGCACAGTGCAGATATCTTCTTGTGTGGCCTAACGCTTAAACACACACACACACACACAAAAACGCATTTTGGTTTTTGACACTGAAAGTATTATATTTTAGTTTATTGACATTGAAAGTATTTTATTTTAATTTTTATTTAATCAACCTTATTTTTCGTGATTAATTTTTATTAAATGTAAATAAATTTGAATTTAGAAAATTATATAGAAAGTTAGGGACAACGAAGTCATGCAGTAATTAGCGAAAATACGTGATTATATATATAAGGCCTGGCATGGCCAGGTGGTTAGGGCACTCGACTCGCAATCTGATGGTCGCGGGTTCGAATCCCTGTCACACCAAACATGCTCGCCCTTTCAGCCGTGGGGGCGTTATATTGTGACGGTCAATCCCACTATTCGTTGGTAAAAGAATAGCCCAAGAGTTGGC
>NW_013666845.1:66970-81499 GCF_000517525.1 Limulus polyphemus | reverse complement strand
ATATATATATATATTAATTTTTCTCTTTTCTTCCCTTTCTGCATATCTTTTCATCCCTATATACGTCTCCATCTATTTATTAAACCTATTTTTATCACGCAAAAATACTGAATTCTAACGCCTTTCTTTATGATTGTATTTAAATACCAAACAGGTTTATAGCTTTAAAATCTTCATTGAAGGCGTGCACTGTAAACTAAAACTACTTCGTAAAAACTTGTATGGATAACAAAACACTTGAACTATTCTGTTTTTCTTCTCTTCTTTATCATTTTCTTCTACCGGTTTTGTGACTTCAAAGGTCACTCTTCAGGATGTAATCGTACAGATAATCTATGATAGAAATATTCAAATGCCACTTTTCAACTAAATATAAAAGACCTGAATTAAATACATATTTTTCAAAATGTACAAACATAATAATGTAAACCTTAAGTAAATTAAATACATTAAAATATATTCAAAAATAAAGTAGTTAAAGCTTATCAAATATGCTTTCTTTTATATTCCTTTATCATTTTTCTTTTGATTAAAACTTTATTTTAATTATACTTTCTCCTGTTATCATAGAAAAATAGTATATTTCCATAATCTTTATCAATTTAATACGTAATATTCTTTTTAGTTACTGTATTGTATTTGGTTCCTATTAATAGTTTTTACCGTTGCACAATTCCAACTAACCTTACTCAACTACTGGTACTTCTGTGGTGTTTAAAAAATACGAAATATTTTTCAAAAATTAATCTTTTAGTTTTATATAACATACAAAAGAGTTAACAGAGCAGCAGAGAAAAATTTGCCTTACATTTACAAAAGCTTAATTTACTAAAGAAAAACACAACATAGAAACCTACAGACTTTAAACCAGATACAAAATATAGGAATATACAAAACAATTAGAAAACCTGCCTTGATCAACGTAATTTATTTCTTTTTACAGTTGATTACTAATAAGCATTTTAAATGATTTCCTACTTAAACAAGATATAGATATTGTTTATACACATTAACACCAGTTCTCAAACCGCCATTAAAAAATTCTGGTAACGTATTCTGTTGTTTAAGATTAATTTTTTTAATGATTCGAAATTCAATTTCTAGCTAGGTTTTTATGATTTTATTTGTAATTCTATTTTTGGCAGATAAATGGTTTTAAATTTAACAAGATAACGCAGAATTTATTCTAAGTCCTTCAAAATTTCAGCATTTCACAAATAACTGAAACTTGACAGACTAATGGGCTTATATACTCATTACGTTGTTTCGCCGAAAACTGTAATAAGATATATCTAAGACAGGGAATCTGGCCTCGTTCTTAGTCAGTAGAGATGGCTGTAAGACTGTGAACTTAACATTATTTAAGAGATTACGTTGCTTGAATGAATACAGACCTTTCGAACCCAACTACAGGTTAAGAAGTATTCTATATGTTTGTACTGAGTATTTAGTGTTGACTGTTTTACGGTATTGTAAGGAAATTCAAATCGTCGAAAATCTTGAACGTTATGTCAAAGTAGTTAATATCAGGAATGGATTGTGCAGTTTTTAAAAATCAAAGGACTAAAAAATCGCATTAGAAAATTCTGTTTCTAAGGAAAATCCATAAGTTACCAATCTTAAACTAACTGATGTTATGCAGTTAGTAATTATGAATATGATCTTGTGCTAATGTCAGATTAAAACCTTTTTTTCCCGTAGTCAAATAACTAAAAAAACATTGGTTTGTGTAGTGTAAAAAAATGTGTCTGTCAAAGGATAATCTTCGTTCACAGGCTCATTGTAATCGTGTAATTATTGTGTAAGTAATGTAATTGTGTTAAATTAACAAAAAATAACACTAATTGGTACTTTGCAACTGGTAAAACATGGCTTAAGGTTGTGAACATAAATTTGAGTCTGAGAAAACTATACGACTTGTCTTTTGAAAATAAATTTTGGTAGCTAAGTACTAATTTTATATATAATCTAACTGATTTAATCTAGCCGAATAGTTGCAAACAATAATTTGATCTATAAAGGTATAAAAGTGTGTGTGTAAAAAAAAAAATCTAATGTTATGTTAAGCTCCTTTTGAGTGGCATTCTTTCATCGATCCACCTCGGATAGAGAGAGTTGATATCGCTCGAAACTACAGTTATTAGATGATCATTGTTGACTGATTGCAACTATAATAATAGATGAAGGTATAAAGCTTTCTTAATTTGAAGCTCGAATCAGCGAATGTTTATATGAGACTTTATGATGCTGTTATATGAACATAATTAGTTCTCCACGTTTAGCTAAAGTTTAATTATATCTGCCACTAAATTTGAGCTACTGCCTTGAGTGAAACAAGCCACTCAGTAGCACATGGCGCTACAACGGTTTTGAACAGAATCGAAGCGACTGACTGTCACTTCGATAGCTGAAAGTGCGGGACGTGATCAGTATGAACTTAGGATCTTCTAATGCACAGTTCGACACGCTAACCACTAAGCCACGCCCGGCCTCAAGCATAACTTAAAAAAAAAAACAGTTAAAAATTTTGATAATGAAATAAATACTCTTAAGTAGCCTTGCAACACTTTTTTCCAAATTAGTAGATCAAGTGCTCTCTCTACTAACATATATATTTAGTTTTATGTGGTGTATGAGAAAAAGGAGGAGTGAAAGAAACGGTTCATCGTACAACTCGTGTGATAAGTGAAACGTCAAGTAGGACAATCTATAGATGCAAATCATCTTGATGTAGTTAAAAGTTTTTAGCTCATGCAGTCATACTGGATTGGTAGTCTTTTCTTATCTATTTCATATTCATGACCATCTCGTTGTCCATGATAGATTTAACAACCTAGGTTGATCCAAAACATGTTGGAATTTGTTTTTCACATTATTCAAGTAATATTTTCCTGGACGAATAAAATTATAAAGCTAAGCCCTCTAATGGACAAATTGGATAACGAAAAACTCAATTTACATCCTGATTTTTATTGCTTATAACGTATCCTTTATTGAAGTTTTAATTTAAACTATTATGTGATCTTCTGTTATATCTTCATTGTTCGAACATGAGGTTGTTAATGCGTGATAAACTTAACTTCTTTACGTTTTCTTTGAATTTTGTTACCTATTCTTATCTTAATAATGAACATTTGTAGAAGTTACAATTAATGGCTTTTCATCCACATGAGAGTTTGTTTGTTTGTTATGGATTTCGCGCAAAGCTACACGAGGGCTATCTGCGCTAGCCGACCCTAATTTAGCAGTATAAGGCTAGAGGGAAGGCAACTAGTCATCACCATCCACCGCCAACTCTTGGGCTACTCTTTCACCAACAAATAGTGGGATTGACCATAACATTATAACGTCCCCACGGCTGAAAGGGCGAGTATGTTTGGTGGGACGGGGATTCGAACCCGCGACCCGCAGATTGCGAGTCGAGTGCCCTAACCACCTGGCCATGCCACATGAGAGAAATGCAGATGAACTACTGAAACTTCTGGGGAGGGGAAAGTAACCAGATAAGTTTATATAATCATAGTTTCGAAAAATCTTTAAATCAAAAAAGTACTAATAATATTCTCTGTTCTTATCTTGGTAGTTTTCTGAGTAAGTTTTTCTTCCTTTTTTTGCAGCATTTATTTATAGCTTTGATAATATATTCTCACAATGTGATTAAAAACTATATTAAATTGCCTTCACAGTTTCTAAGAAAAACGTCTCGCGCTCATTTTGTAAAATGCAAATATTTGTCTACAGAAAATTTTTTTTTTCGCGAATATCAGTCATGTGTTCATTTAATGTAAGATATACGTTTCTGTGTGTTCATCTAGTTACACAGTTTTATCCAAAGTATTCTTAAGTAACTTTTAAGGCCATAAATTTGTAATGAACAGTGTTTTTAAGCCACTATCTATATTATTATCTGTTCTTCTGTCGTCTAGGGGAACTGCGTAGCCTCAAATGAAACATAAAACTTTACTATGTCCCCTCTTATGATATCTTGTGACTGTTTATTTCATATCATGCGTCATGTTAATCAATATCTGGTGTGAACTTTTACATTTATGAGCATTCCCTCGAGGTAAAGGAAAGCATGCACTTCTGGGCTCTCTCACAGATTTAGGTCATCATTTTTCATTTTGATATTTTTAATCTGACGTTTATAGAATACATTATTTCTAGTGAAGTATATGGTTACTGCTTTTCACATGAAGAACATAAAAATGTGTCTCTTTTTCGTATTTTCCTCGTGTGTTAGTTAATGTAGCATTGCTAATTTTTCAGCGAAAGCTTAATAATGAAACTTTGTTGTTCTTTCGTGAAATTTCTACACTGTATAGGTATTATAGCATTTATTCACTCATGTTTGGGCATGTATTTATTGCTTGTTGGGTGTGATTTCAAAATTTACTGTATAATACGTGATTTGTCTATATTTCTAGTTTGCTGTGTATTTGTATGGCAGTCATTGTAATTAGTGGTTTCGAATTTATTCCCAAAAGTAATTGCCATAGCTCTATTTTAACTCTCATTTGTAATGGTGACAATTATGACCTTACATAACGTTTCTAGGAGTTAACCTTCCATTTGTGACAATGACAGCTTTCATTTGACACACAAGATTCTCATATATATATATATATATATATATATATAGTTTCTTTATCCTCTCGGGAACGTCATTAATTTAAGGCAAACTGTCTACTAAAATGGAAATCTTTGGGTTAAGCTAATCGCTGCTTTAATGTTGCGTATTCTCCACCACTCCCGTCCCCAGTGGCGTTAGCATGACTCCGCAATTCCAGGGGGCCCGAGCCAAAGAGGCTCGAATCAGACAGAACTGTAACTACAATTATAGAGAAATAAATGTAAGAGGCCCAGTTTTTATGCGGGGACATCTTTTGTAGCTATGCCACTGCCCCCCCCCCCTACATGATGATAGCAGATGTCAAACTTTAAAGTATCTCAACTATACATTTAAATTATATAAAATATAGATCAGTTCAATGAAAATATTGTCCCTTTTTGTTGAATTTGTAAACATGTTGTTAGTGAGCTGTATACGTGCCCGCTGGTTACTGACTTCTGATTACAAAATCATTTGTTTTCAGAACTCTGCCGTGAAGAGAGTTTGTTTGTTTGTTCTTAAGCACAAAACTACGACATGATCAACCAGTCACGGATATTCAAATCCGAATTTTATCGTATAAGCTCACTCACAGACTTACAACTGGACCACCAGTGGGTCGTAAAGATAGCGTTTTTCAATATATAATGTTGCCACTTCTGAGTTTACATCAAATGCTGTATTCAATTGTAATAATGTCATTATTTTGTATCCGTTACTGCTTTGAAATTTTGTGCTACTGAGGTGAGATTTGTTAGCGATTGGATTGAATTTAGGCCATAATCGGACAATCTAACTAAGAAGTGTTTTTTAGGAAATTTAACTGGCACCCAAAGTGCTCAAGGGGCCCAAAGTGACAATTTTGGGCCCCTCACCATATAACAATTAAAGCAATATGGTCACATACAAGTAATACCTGAATGGAATACCTAATAATTACAAAACTGTGTACATAGACCGAAAGCACAATACATTGAATGAAAGAATAATTATCATAAAGTACGATAGTGGTTCATAATAGGGATCGCAAGGAATTGCAGAAAACTCTAATAGAACGTTCTAGCAAAAAGCAAGATTCAGCTCAAACAACACTTTAAAACTTTTACTATTGATTGCTAAGGCTGTACACATAAAAATGCACAAAACCCATGCATGTTATATTTACTAGGAAAAGAAAATCCGCTCAAAACGGCCCGTAAGTAATTCTTCTTCCTATTATTACTATTCTCTTGCCACCAAACCGGCTTGGTATATTACACCCAAACCTTTTGTAGAATACAAAATATGGTACCGCGAAGGTCTTAGGGGTATTGAAAAGCCAATTTTTTTCTTCTATATTTTACATAAGCTAAAAAACATCATCATTCTAATATAAACGATGTTATCATTATCACTTGAAGTTAGCTTTCTTAGAAACATCTGATGTTCCTTTAAAAACTTAAGTACAGGATGAAACAGGAATTATCAGCCAATAATAAATGAATTTTAGATGACTGTAACATGTAGATACTCAATGCTTTGTACACTATACAACTGGTGTCTTTAGGGAGCCAACTCCTATATTATGTATGAAGTAAAGGAGTAAAAAAAAATCAATACACATAATAATGAATTTTATTGCACACATTCGTAGAATAATTACCTTAAAAGAAACGAAGGTTTATTTAAAACTATGTTTTAAACGTATATGTTATATTTGAGAAAAGCTGTTTTTTTCTGTTGGTAAAATTTTATACGTACCTTGTGGTGGTTGTGTCTTAGTCTAGGCATATATTTTCCCATTGCTATGCATTATATATATAGAATTTAGTTACACAGAAACTATAAATACTCACTATATTCTCAAACAAATCTCCATGACAATCTCCAATTGCAATTCAACATTTTACATCTCTAACTCATGCGATCAAATAGTCAATAGCTACAATAAATCATCATGAATCGTATCAGCTAGCTACTAGCTATGTTTATTATCATTACAATGTATAAAGTTAGCTACCATATCAAGTAATCCTTTGTCCATAGTTGTGCATGAAAAAGCCAGCAAATAAGATAAATAAAAGATTGGGAATTTAATAAAAATGTGCAAACAGATATCGTAAAAAAGGTAAGCAAACAAGGCTGGAGATATTGTAGACATTATTTACTCAAACTACAAATCCCTATTTTGACTCCACTAAAATGTAATTCTAGGTAACAGCATGGAGCGAAAATAGAATCCCTATTTGCAGATTTTTAAATTCCCAATCTTGTAGTATAACAAGTCTGTTTGTTTTGGTTTTGAAGTTAAGCACAAAGCTACACAATGGGCTGTCTGTGTTCCGCTCACCAAGTCATACGGTACTAGTGTGCCACTATAGGAAATTCTTATGATAAAAAGAACCAAAACTAACGTTACGTGGCGCACGACATATTTGGAAATTTTGGAATACAAATAGAAACAGAAATCATGACGATTTCAAATTTTTGTGCAATCGAGAACGTAGATCTCATAAATCATTACTGAAACACAAGTAAAGACAACATACACACCTCTCTTGGTAACTCCCCCTGAAAAACAGGTAAAAACAATATACACAACCTCCTTGATAACATCTCTGAAAACATTTTGGATTCGGGAGAAAATTCAAAGTATTTGTGTAAAAAAATAAGAAGCAGGTCTGTAGCAATAGAGGGGGCAAGGGGTGAAACCTACCGAGGACTACTCTCGTAACCAAAAATCCGAGAAGCAGTAGAATACCGGTTTCTTTTTTTAAGCCCCTCCCCCAAAGACTTACTGATACCCGGTTCACGAAATTCTTGCTGAATCACTAAACAAGAGACTAAAAACTTTGCAATGGGTGAGACCCCTATAGCTAACAAAATAAAAAGAAATAGCTGATGTCATTCCTGAGATGATACTATCCATGAGTGCATACACAAAATGTGTATATACATGCTTACCCTAAATAAGTATTGGTTTTAGTTTTGCTATAGTGATTGTTAGTTTTAGGGTGTGTTTTCTTATAATAAAGCCACATCGGGCTATCTGCTGTGTCCACCGAGGGGAAATCGAACCAGTTATTTTAGCATTATAAATCCGAAGACTTACCGCTGTTCCACCGGGGGACGTTATGTGTAGGGGCCCAGTCATGATTTTGGTTGCCCAGTGGCTGTGTGTGTATATATATATTTATATATGGTGATATTTTGTTTTCTTCATAATAGTGAACTCAAAGTTGGGTACAACGCATTATTTAACTAACTTGTTACTTTAATAATATTACTTTTATTAATAACGAGGTATTTATTATAATGCGATAGATTTTTACAGGAGTAGTAATATAACGGAAAAGAGTCGGAAGTACACTAACATTATTACTATTTTCTTTTTTAAAACCAAAGTAGGTTTTAGTTTCTAACTTCTAAGCGTATAATCGAACGATGTGTCAAATATGATTTTCGTTCAATATTTATCGGCACTAAGGTTTTAGTTTTGTTTTTATCTGGCAAATTGTGCGCGTGTGCACTGCCCAATCAGATTGACACATATTTAATAAGTTAATTTCAAGCTTCAAGCCGTGTAGTTCAAGAAAGTTAAGAAATCGTTATAACGATTGTTTCGCGGGGCAAAATAAGAAAAAGAAGTGTAATGAGTAATATAACGTGCTACTTTTGTATTTACTACTACTTAAGGATTATATATATATATATATATTTCTGAAGAAACGAGTAGCGAATAATGAGCTTTTTATTGTTCAGTAACGTGCCCAACATTGATACATGTATATTCAAATACAGAACGGCACTTTATCCTCATCCGCTCCTTGTGCCATCTATTGTAAGAACATAAAACTATTGAATTAAACTGTGTCTTATATTCAAGAACTACAAAGTTCAACCAAACTGACATTCTTTGAAATATTCTTTCGCCTATTGTTTGTCTTGCTTCTTTCTAAAAAAATCAAGTAAAACTACAGTACTCCTATTATTTAATTACACTTCTACATAAATAACCCGAAAAGGTTTGTAAATACATTTTATTGCTCGGTATCCAGTTTTCATTGGAAAACAAAAAACAAACTGCTATAATAACTTTTTTGTATTTACAATAAGGTCAAACAAATATTGTATAACAGATCAGAAAAGGTACATGTAATCAGGACCAAAGTTAATGACAGGCATCATAGATAGTTGCCTAGGCCGCTAAATTCTCAGTGTAAATAAGGAAGCAGTTTTTATTTCTGCCTGGGGCGCCTGTTAAACTATCAGTGGCCCTGATATAAACGTATACATATATATACGTATGATATAAACAGTTGTAGTGTGGCACCGGTATGAATCAATTTTGACATAAGATCGTACATCGATTGGTCAACAGTTACATCGTAATTGGTTGCAACATAATTGTACAAACTGAATTCTGCCATTAGGTGCCGCCACTTGTCATTTAAACTAAATTTATTCTAATGCCATACGATTAACTTCGTATAATTTGTTTAATGATAAATAGAAAAAATGAAATATTTTTAAAATAATGTTCACGGTATAGAACATTTTCGTTATTAGATAATTAGAAAATATGCAAATACTTCTTGACGTGAAGACAGAGTTTTTCTTTATCATAGCTAATACAGTTGTCATTAACAGATACGTCGTTAACCATAAATCACATCCTTCTTTTTAATAAACATATTTCAGTTTCAAACTAATATGTTTATTTAGTTGGAATAATGGCATGAATATGTATTTTGAAGTTTGGTATCTTAAGTAATACTATTATAAAAAAGTAAAAACAACTTATATGTGAGAAAATTAAGTAAACCCAGCATATTGCATTTGATGAAGGTAAAACGAATGACAATAAACACCGCCATCTGGTGTATAAACATTCAAAGAAGCATTGATTTAATATTATCTACTTAAAGAAGTTCGTTTCAGATGTAAGAGCAAAAATTTCTAGACGCTTTACTTTTCGTGTAATTTAAGTCGAATATTATTTTGTTAACTTTACAACCGATAGATGGCACAACCATTCAGCACTTGATCAAGACCTCCTTCACACTTCGGTTACAATAGCATCATCTTTCACTCTGGATGCGTATTGGTTTTTGCAGATGATATATTTATTTCTGTAGACAATACTAGTTTTAGTAAAGTGCGTTAACAACTCAAAACATATCTTCAGAATTAGAAAAAATAATGACATTTTCGACCAGATATATAAAAGTATAATTATTTAAAAATACAAATGTTTAGATTTACAGTCATAATTTTAGGTATTAAATTAGCCTTAAAAATTACTCGACTGAAGAGGTTTGACCCGTTTCACAAACTATTCGGAAAGACTGATAAACGAAAATTCAAATTTTGATATGAAAAGTTTGTTTGTAGTTAAGCACAAAGCTACACAATGGACTATCTATGTTCTGCCCACCACGAAACCCGGTTTCTAGCGTTATAATTCCGCAGACATACAGCTGTGCCACTGGGGGGCGTTCTGTAAAACTACTACAATCACAGAGATCTTTGATTAATTCGTGTCTCTTTTTTTTTTTTTCATATCTTTTTGCCTGTATTTGTTCTTCATACTATAGAAATATTATTGTAAATTACGTAATACAAGATACTCAAATATTAGCGTTGATACAAAGTACCGACTTAAACGTAAATTTCTATCCACAGTATTTTGTACACGCTTGTACATTGTTCAAGACAGACGAAAATGTCTTAGTGAAAAACTAGTTGGGTACACAAGCAAAGATGGATGATGTGACGTTTGCAAGTGAAACGTTACTTTAGGATGTTTTATGTGTTTAACACAATTTAATGTCGCTATATTTAAAACTCTAAATTAAAACTTTATTTTAGCTCAAATTTGGCAGGCATGCCTATATGTGTATTACACAAGAGAAGGCAGACGATATTGATACGAAATGTTACAGTGAATTTTTTCTGTTATCCCTATATATATGTAGATAATGACAATAGGAAACAATCCAATGAAATTATACTAGGTATACCTATTTGTGTATTACACAAGAGAAGGCAGACGATATTGATACGAAATGTTACAGTGAATTTTTTCTGTTATACCTATATATATGTAGATAATGACAATAGGAAACAATCCAATGAAATTATACTAGGTATACCTATTTGTGTTTATACACCAGAAAAGGTAGACGACGACGATACGAGACGTTACAGTGACAATGTGTTAGGTATACCTATTTGTGTATTACACAAGAAAAGGTAGGCGACGACGATACGAAACGTTACAGTGAAAATGTGTTAGGTATACAAGAAAAGGTAGGCGGCGGCGATGCGAGACGTTACAGTGAAAGTTTGGCAGTAAGCGAAGAATGTTTTTGTGCGCGATAAAGACAAACTGAAAATTTCTGTTGTGTACTTCTGTCCACACTCTTTGAGATTCTACTGTTAACCTCCAAAACAATCAACATCACGCTATGTATTGAATCCCCTTCAACCAAAGACGTAACACGCAGTGTATTGAATCCCTTTCAACCAAAGACGTAAGTTACCGGAACTTATCTGTTTTTCTATAAAACTTTCTAGAATAATTTTATTATTACAAGTTCGTGCGAACCTACATACCTACCTTTGAAAAGTTAATATTTTATCATTTTTGAGATAAGCATTTCTTTAATTTATTTGTTGGTTATAACAATATTTTGTTAACAAAGACTATTTAAACGGAGTTCAACAATGTACTGATTTAAAGCACTTCTTATTAATTATGCCGTTTTCTTTGGTGCCAAAAAACGTGGTTTCTAACCTCGTTAGATCCAATAAAAGTGATCACCCCGTGTAACAACAGAAAGTTCACAAACTTAGTTTGTGATGAACTAAAGACTGTTCATTTTATTCATTATATTGTGTCCAGTGTCTTTTTTCTCATACTCAGTTATTCAAAGATTTAGCTTTACTCCATGACAAATATCCTGATCCTGATCGGATCTCCTGTTATTCTACAAACCTACCCCATTGCCTTTAAGTAAATTCAGTTTTACCTAGATAAACCACACACGTATAAGCAGTTAGTATGTAGCTATATCGGACTCGTTTGTTTTTTTTACTTTGTATACGTAGTTAGCTACAATTACATAAGACTCTTCTTATTACTTTTACTATTCAATGACAAGGAACTTTAATGGGTGAAAAGGCTGCAAAATCCAGTTTTACATGATAGTTGTTGCTTTTTTTATGCTTTAAAACTTGACTTGCAACTACTTTAATGACCACTAAATGATTAACTTAGCTAAGAATTTATCATAATGCAAATGAATTTTAAATAATCTCAACAGTGCTATTGCAGTGTGTAGGAGTTGTTTTATACAAAGCAAATAATCCAATGTTTATTTCCAATACTGTCTATATTTTTGAAAGTATAAGTAATGATATTGTTGGCTAAACATATATATAACTATATGTATTTAAAACGACATTCCTATAGGTATTCGGTTTGGATTTTTCTATAGATTTTAAGATTCTACTAAGGTATAAGTTTTTCGGAGTGTACCTAACCAATGTAAATAACTATTTAATCATGTGCTTATCCGTTTTAATGATTAAATTTCTGTAATTTAAATTGCCGGTTTTTTCTTCTTCTTAAATACGTGTTCTCTCAATTATCTTTAAATAACTAAAGAACACATAAGAAGATCGTGAGTATTATTAGTTCTCTACTAATTGATTAACAAAATAGTTCCTTTGTGGAGGTGTATGCTAAACCAGAAGTAAGCTAAGCATTATTTTCGAGATTAGTTTATGTTCTCAAAATTAGCTTTAAACGGATATATGAAATTAAGAAAAGACCATGAATATTATTTGAAATCCACTTATTGTTTAATAAAATAGTCAATTTATGAAGGTGTGTACTACAGTACAAAAATGATCTAGGCAAGCGTTCTTTTTCAGAATACTGGCCAGAAAAAAATAAATAAGGAACTCGTGCTGGAATATGTTATCACAATTAACCTTGACCTTGAAACTAGTTGGAGGACATCTACTCCCTTAAGCAATTTGCTCCTTATTGGGCAGTCTAATCTCCTTCTGAAGTCACGAGGATATGGGCATTAATCGCTCGTGCAGTGGAGAGTGAGACTGGTTTGTTAACTTTCATTCTCCGCCCAAGTAAAAACTAAAAATTCTGGTGTAAAAACTTAGTAAGGATAAAACAAGTTTTCATCAAACACTTTATCGTATTTAAATTGAAAATATGCCGATTGGGCATTTAAACTTTCATTGGTACTCATCTCAAGTTTGAAGTGGTTATTTAACGCTTGACCATAACATAAAACTCAAAATTCCATGTCCGTGATGATTTCGCTAAAGCATATAACTTTAGGCTAAAGGGCATGTTTATAACCTTCGACTACTGACGTAACGACAAGCCAGACAGACTTAGTTGTTACTGCATTCCTAAAGAGTCAAACTAATTAAGCTTTCTAGTTGAATCAATCATACAGGGATCCCGATGAACACTTCGCATGAAAAATAAACATTTCATCATATATTATTCGACTATACTTTATTCCAACATTGAATATTGCGTGTATATATACATGTATATATTTATTTATTTATTTGCTAACGTTTATTGTTTCTTGGTTTTGTAATAGCAAATGTATTTACTTCCACAATGCCACAACTCGAAATACTGTTCATATGGATTTTAGTTGTGAATATTATTTCTTATTAAGACTTTTATTTACGTATATTTTATTATCAGAACTTTTGAAGAAACAGAAAGACTGCAACACACAAACACAATGTTGAAATTGGCATTTATAGCACCGGGTTATATATAGCCTGAGCACTGAAACTGCTTAGTTACATAACATGAGGCATGTTTACATTTTAATAATATAAAATGGTAAATTCTGATACAATGTAAAAAAGTGCGCCACACAGCAAAGACAGCACTCGGGGGCTTTTCCTTCAGTACACAATAAAGTCCTTCAAACAAAACCAGAAACTGCTAAACTAGATGTACTTCTACAGTGTCCCCGAAAGTTTTCTGTTTCAAGAGTAAATAAAACCATAATTAAGAGTAATAAATATTTTTGTTTCTTAGTTTTGAAGTTCATATATCATGACGTATTGTCGCCTACAAAGTGCATAATTATTCTCGTACGTTTTACTGACGTCACAACAGCACAATTTGCAAAGTTAAGCGACCCTTATGTGACGTCATTTTAGTCTCTATTGACTGACTGACTGACAACACGCTACTGTATAATGGTGTGAGTGGTTAAATCAGATAACCTCCTCCAGATATAAAAGCTATTTTCAAGTTTTGTACACCAAAAAAACTTTTCAAATAAATTAATGTCGGTAAAATCCAAAAGGTCACGTGTTAAATAAATTTATAAAGTGATTTTATTTTGGACAAAAATAGTAAGAAAAGAAATTATCTACAGAATTTGAAATCGTGATGTCTTCACTGCCAAGTGAGACGATTCCTCTGACCAGTTCTTAGCAGTTTTTAATGTTCTTGTCTTTAAAAGTTTGTTTTATTTTGCTTGAAACAACTAAAATGGCATCTTATTCTGTAAAAAAAAAAAAAAAAGAGCCATTTATGTCTATAATTTCAGATATTCTTATTCTCAAGCCGGAAGTTCCTATACTTATGGCATCGTGTGTTGATGGGTGATACATATTGTGTTTTTACACGGATTATGATTTGAAAAAAACCATAAACTACAGATGATGATAAATTAATTCACTAGATTAGGGTTACTGCTTTCACTTCTCACCTAAAACGTTAAAAAATGTAACTTGTTCTTAGTTTATATAAAAAAAATTAAGATAGCCTAAATAGTTTACAGGGGCAATCAATTTGTAGTGTTTATTATGCCCACCAGTTCGAACCTCGTTGAGTTTGTTTGTTATGAATTTCGCGCAAAGCTACA
>NW_013666845.1:63828-66437 GCF_000517525.1 Limulus polyphemus | reverse complement strand
AATTTAGCAGTGCAAGACTAGAGGGAAAGCAGCTAGTTATCACCACCCACCGGGTCCAACTCTTTGGCTACTCTTTTTCCAACGAATAGTGGGATTGACCATTATATTATTACGCCCCCAAGGCTGAAAGGGCGAGCATGTTTGGTGTGACGGGGATTCGAACCTGCGACCCTTAGATTGCGAGTCGAGCGCCCCTAACCACACCTCGTTGAGAACGAGTTAGTTTTTATTTTAATTCTATGACCTATTCAAATACTTTCAACTTGTTTTCTGAAATAGAATTTAGCCATAGCTTCTCAATCATTTCAGGAAAGAAATAACATAACCAGTGACATTGAAAAAGTTTTGATTAACACTTTTTTCATAAGTGATGTAAAATGTGTTGTTTTTTCGTGTAATACGTCTATTTTTTTCAGCTTTCCTAACCAACTTGTCTATAACTTTGATCAAATAAGAAAGGCACTGCATACGGAGTTCACGAATACATATTCCAAATTGTACAGAAATTTACCCAATCATATCTGTATAAAAAACTCACGAAGTTGGATGTATGAACATTTAAATACCAGGCTGTATTAGTGTAGCTTTGGGCAACATTGAAATTCTTAGATTTTCCCGTACTTTCTAAAATAAATTATGTTGAAATTAACGCCGAGTTAATGAAAACTTCACTGTCTTACTAAAGGTACTGCCCCCCCTCCCCCAGTGGCTCAGTGGTAAGCTTGAGGGCTTATACACTAAAAATTAAAGGTTAGATGCCTTTGGTGATCACAGCGCAGGTAGCCTATTGTATACCTTTGCGCTTAAAAACACAAACAAACTAAGTAATCACAATAATGGCTAACTATTTGTTGAAGAAACCTAACTCGCCTTAGCCTATATTGTGGGTAAATAACAAGTGATAAGCGCGGCATCATTTCATAATTAAAAGGAAATTAAAGACACACTGTTCATATTCGATATATAACTCAAACGTCGTTTGTGATGTAACTAAAAATTGGCCAAGAAAGTTTTAAAATATCCAATAAACATGTGATACTGACGGAATATAACAAAAATTTGCTTAACTATACTGTTGTTTTTCATAGTAGACACGGTACTGTTTCATACATTTCTTCTAAAGATTCACAACAAAATACAAGTTTAAACTTTTAGTATATCATCCTAAACTACAGTCTTTTTTTTATAGTAGACACGGTACTATTTCGTGCTTTTTTTTTAAGAATACTATTTTAAACTTATAGTACATCGAAAGTTTAATGGCAACTCCCATACAGTACACAAAGTAGCATTATCATCACATAAGAAATCAAACTTCACGAAATTAACTTATGTAATATGTAAATGCAAAACAGTTTTATGTAAAGTATTTTTTAAAGTGAAATAAAATCCAACGTAATCTGCGATTAACTTTTTATTTTTTTAAAGATTTTCTCTTTTTTTCTTTTTAAATTTTGGTTCCTCCAAAAACATACTTGTTATGTGTTTCACGGCCGAAGTTTCATGGCTACAAACGACAGCCTTCCAGATTCGTGGTACATTTCCAGCTTGTTTGTCTGTTTTGAATTTCGCGCAAAGCTACACGAGGGCTATCCTCGTTATCCGTCTATAATTTAGCAGTGTGAGACTAGAGAGAAAAGCAGCTAATCATCACCCCCACCGCCATCCCTTGGGCTACTCTTTTACCAACGAATAGGGGGATTGGCCGACACATTATAAAGCCCCCACGGCTGAAAGGGCGAGCATGTTTGGTGTGACAGGGATTCGAACCCGCGACCCTCAGATTGCGAGTCGATCGGCACATTTCCAGATTCTAGAGATTGTTATTTGTTATTTTATGCTATGTTTGAACATAACTAACTATGAAAACATTCTAGTGTTACCAAGTTTCATGATTACAGTAACATTTACTGCGAGTTGTTTTCTTTTCCTTTTTCTGGCAGCTGAAAGCTAATCCATGTTTGCTGTGTTATCTATATACCCCTATGACTACATAATTAAAAAAAAACTTGTTATTACAGTTTCGGGTAATGATCACCTAGTAAACACTCCAATTTTCTTCGGGCGTTTTGCTATTATTACCATTCTATCAACGAGTCTGTTTGTTGTTTACGGATGTAGCTAGGTCGACGGGGCATTCACCCTCGTGTCCCAGCTTCTCCAATGGTTCTAGGGTCTTTAACCGAAGTACCCCAAACAATTTCATTTCGTATCTAAGGGGGTTGCTGGGCTGCAAACGTTTTTTTTTGTTTTTCCGTTTGTTTTAGCGTCATTACATACATACCTCGGCCTTGTTATGGGAGTAAAATCATGATAAATTATAAAGTTATTATTCAATTAAAATAACAAATTCGTAACTGATTATGCGTGATGTAACTGAATCATCCAAGGAGCATAATCTTAAGCTTGGTTATTAAGATTTTTTTATTTGTTTTTACTATCTAACTATGTGGGACATTTAGACGAAATTCATGTGACTGTAGCCTCTAAACCTTTAGTTTGTATATATTAAGCACCACTGACTTTATTAAGTTCTGTCAGTCTTGAGCTACTTTCGGGAACGTCGAGAGCCAGCACGGGCCCAGGGGCAAACATCCTCGCCGGGACCC
>NW_013666845.1:58679-62828 GCF_000517525.1 Limulus polyphemus | reverse complement strand
TGGGATTGGCCGTCACATATAACGCCCCCACGGCTGAAAGGGCGAGCACGTTGGGTGTGACGGGGATTCGAACCCACGACCCGCAGATTGCGAGTCGAGCGCCATAACCACCTGGCCATGCCAGGCCTATATAACGACCCAAAGTGAGGCGTGCGTTTTGATTTTGTTTTTCTTTTGATAACGGGAAGCAAACCGTGAAACCTCAAATTCACAGCCCTACATTATACGCCTAGACCATGCACGCCTCCATACAAATTACAATAGGAAGCAAGTGATTTGGATAAGTAGTAATCTAGTGGATAATAGGTTAAGAAAACTAAAAGAGTATTATTAAACAAGATTTCAATAAGTATTCTTAATTACTTAATTAACTTCATTATTTGTAGAGTGTTAATAGGTAGGTTGTTGAGCGCGGAGATGACTAGCACTAATTTCTCTGTTGGAATGGGAACCCATTTTTATTCGAATACCCCCCCCCCCAAAAAAAAAGGTAGTGTAAGAATTGTTAGTGGTCTCCTAGCAACTGGCTTATAAAGCAATCCCTTTATTCTACAAAGTTCCAAGAATGTTTAATGTACTAAATAACTACAACGTCAAATATTTTTTATAACCTTTCGTCTGTTTTTATTATTTCAGACACCCATAAAATACAGCATAGATTAAATAACTTAAACCTGATCCGTAGTTTCCTTGTTTAACCGTTAATATCATCATTTTTCTACAGATCGTTATTAAAAACAATTTCCGTGAAGAGTTCTAAAACGTTCAGCAACACTACAGTTCCACCTTCCTGCTAATTCTCTGTTCCTAAAGTAACATCCCAAACTTTTATCTCTTAGACTTCAAAGGTTTCTACTCAGATTATTTTAGAATATTTCAACCGTTACAAACTATTTCTTGATTGATTATACATAATATATTACGCAGATACTCAGTTAGCCCATTTCCTTTCTAGGAATTATTTTACTTACGAAATGACCACAAATTATTTTTTTACTAAGTATGTTTTCCATACAACTATTTATCAGTATGTTACTAGTAAGATTTGTGACATTATAACGCTCCCACGGCCGAAAGGGCAAGCATGTTTGGTGGAACGGGGATTCGAACCCGCAGACTGCTTGTCGAGCGCCCTAATCACCTGGCCAATGAATTTAGTAAGAAGCAACATTAAAATGTTCCAAAGCCACTTCTAATCTTTTACTCTTTCTTTTCTTCTTCTTTTTTCAGTTAAACCAAAACCATCCAGGTGTATTCAGTTGCTTAATACAGTGTTTCCCAAAGTGTGGGGTGCCCCCCCTCCTAGGGGGGTGCGAGAGAATAGGATAGAGCCAATTAAGCGTTTTAATACATTTTTATTAATGAAAATAATAAGGAAGTATTACAACACATACAGCATTTTAATTTGTATCCGTGTGTTGTATCTCGTTACTTAACTCACTCTTTCGCTAATTTAAACAAAGAGGGGGTGCGCAAAAAACTATATTTGTTAAAGGGGCAGAAGCATCCGCCACCTGAAGCGGCTAATCCTAACCAAATTGCGGAAATGACTAGCACACTTATAACGCACCCACAGTCATGCCTCAAACCCGAGAATCTCGAGCCTCCAGTCAAATATGAAACGTGCTTGGGTTGTTAGTATAAGTATCTTGTTCTCCAGTAATCCTGGTATAAAAACCAGTATCGCTATCATTGAAAATTTATGTATGGTCTGAATAAACGCTTTTGTTAAAAACTTTATAAATATTTTTGAATTATTTCTGATAAAATATTTACAATAATTTTAATGAAGGAAATCGTATTAGTTTTTCTGTTTGTGTTTATTACAAATACCTTGTTTCATTTTGTATTTGTTTAGTGGACAAAAAAATCAAATACAAAACATACGAGAAGCTGTGAATCATTTTGTTGTAATCCAATCTTGAAAGTACTTAACTTTCATGTCGCATAGCACAATGTCCTAATTTTACATTTGATCTTTCATCTCACTCATTAAAATACATCCGTTTTAAAAATATACAATATTTTGAGGTAGGGAAAGTAGCTCTTTGAATTTAAAATCATATCCTGATACAGACTGTTTTATGTTGACCTACACAAAAACTAACAAAACGACTTGAATTGCCAAGGTAATTCAGTTTGATGACTAAACAAACACGAACATTTTCTCAGTTCCTGTTTTCAGAGTTACCAAATATGATGCAACACAAGACTTTTTCAGTTCGATAAACCAGGCAGAAACGTGCTAAATCTGTGGATTATGTCATGTCTACCACTTTCTTGACCTTGACTGAGATCTGATCAAGTTGCTGCTGTACAACTACAACAGTTTGGCTCACTCAGTAACTCGTGACATCATTTGTTACAAGTCCGGTTGGCCAATCATGCAAGTTTTCGACCCCCCACTTACATCAGGAAAAACATGCAATTTAAATTGAGTGCTTATAGTGTCAGTTAATATGATTCACTGAAAACAATTTCTAACAGATATCTTAACATATAAGCAAAGTTTTTTGTCTTTTAGCATTAATACATCCCTTGTCAATTTTGGAGGCCTAACATAGTTAGTAACAAAATAAACACATTTTAAGTTCATACTGGAAAGAATATCCTACAACAATCTAAAGGAAGAATCAGTGATGTTTTGTAGATCACAAAAATTCCATTTTCCATGTACTTGTCATTTTCTGTGAAGGTGATACAGACAAGAGCACAGTTTCGCCCTGTGTGGATTTCTATTTCCTGCACTAAAGTTTTTGGTGTGTTATAAGAGTGAAAGTCGATCTCTTAGCACGGATGGTGGGTGATTCGGTGCTGCTGAATAGTTGTCTTTCCTCTGGCCAGTAGTTCAAAATTAGGGACGGTGGCAGATAGCCTCAGTAGCTTTGCCATAAATATAAAGAAAAGATACAGACAAGAAATAAATTATTCTTCAACATTTTTTACTTATAAGCCATACTGGTAATTTTTAATGTTTAATATTTGTTTTTCAAATACAAAATATTACGTATATTGCTTTAAAATTGTCGGTAACAGCTTTTTGTGCCATTAGCTGTGGTGGCCTTGTGGTCAGGGCGCTTGATTCGGAATCTGAGGGTCGCAAGTTCGAATTCCCGTCACAGAATATGCTCGCCCTTTTAGTCGTGTGGACGATATAATATTACGGTCAATCCCATTTTTCGTTGGTAAAGGATTAACTGCCTTCCCTCTAGTCTGTAACTATTAAATTAGGGACGGCTAGCGCAGACAGCTCTCGAGAAGCTTTGCGTGATATTCAAAGTAAAAACAATTATCTGTCGTTCAAACTACATGATCTTGTGAATTTTACCATCTTGCTAATCTCTTTTTGAAATATTTGACATTAAAAGAACAATGAAAATACTTTGGTAGATCTTTATGCTCATTATTATTTCGTTCTATTTCAAATCACTTCTTTATTTGAACTCAACGTGACAACGCATGATAATATTTGATTTTGAATGTTACGAAAGGATAAAGTTTTTAATTTTGTATTTGCTGGATAAACTAAAGAGTTTGTATCACCTTTTTTAATGTAAAGGTTATAAAAACGAGAACAGCCTGCTTATTCAAACAATTAATGTATGAACATTTCAAACCTTTCAGGAGAAATGAAGATTTAGAACAAGCATAAATTGAAACTGCGACTCTCCAAACCGAATACATTTTGTTTTCATTATTCCCCTTTTCCGAGAAAAGGGAATGGCTATAGATGAAATTTCGTCTTATACAACCATAAGTATTATAAAATTACACTTTTACATTCAGAATGATATTTCATAGAACTTTGCATACCGCTCATCAAATGGTGTTTTAAATCCGTAAAGTATATATATATGTCATTAACTTTAATATCTTTCATCTATTGAAGTAGAATTTCACTTAAATAACTGAAGCGTCAGAAAATATTCAGATAGATTATTGGGAATGCGATGTGATCAACCACAGAGTAAAGGGTAAATAAATCAAACAGATCATATTAAACTACAAGCAAAGGGGGAAAAACTGATGATTACCGGGATTAAACTACCAGCAAAGGAAAAAATACTGATGATTACCTGAATTAAACTAAAAGCAAAGGGGGAAAAATTGATGATTACCGGGATTAAACTACCAGCAAAGGAAAAAATA
>NW_013666845.1:50428-57679 GCF_000517525.1 Limulus polyphemus | reverse complement strand
CGAGCGCCTTCTAAAGGCTGACCCTTTCTTCTTCAGGGGCAAACTGGAAAAACACATATTTTATTTATATGAGAATCAGATGATTCAGAATACATTTATTCCATGTTTAGAAAAATATAAAATTATGTTATAATTATATTTAACATCACTAAATAATATTATAATTTGTCAAGATACTTGAAGTATTCGAATGAATACCAAAAAAGAAAAGTATGGAAGTGTAAAGATTATATAATGAATGAAACTAAATCGCGTGTCACTTAATTTAGCAAATTATAAATATAAACTATACATGAACGAACGAATAGATTTCAAAACACGCAGAAACTCTAGCACTTTCGAATAGTTGACTGACCATTCTTCTTCAGGAGTAAAACGGGTAAAGAATGTGGGGTAATAAACATGTCATGAAAATAATGTACACGTCACGTGAGCAGGAAGTGTTTGTAGAGGTGGCCATGAAAACTGACCAATCCCAATTGAAGAAGAGTCTGCTATTATGAAAAGGAAATGTCGAGGACGCATGTTTAGCTCAAGGAAACAAACTATTGAATAGTGCGATAATAATGAAAAGAAATACTTACGCATACACACATAACGATAATTATGACTATTCTCTAATATATAAAGATTATAGCGTATTTAAGAGACCAAAATAAAATAAAACTGAGAAAAATATAATAAAATTTAAAGACTAAATCATTAAAATGAAACCATTCTATTAAAACTTATTTTATTTCATTTATTCGTTTGTTCTTTAAGGGGTGAAAAACAATAAAACAATAGAACAGCATAAAAAATTGGAATACCCTTTTGTAGTCTCACAAAACGGTAAAACAACCTAACAATGGCCTAACTTGCAAATAAAAACTAAATATTCACTGACTTGGAAACATTTTCTACTTTGTTGAAACATAAATTAAAAATTGACAGCGCTGGACTAACTTACCAATTAACTAACTCTCTTAATGAGTGGCCGCTTCGCTAATTCACCCACGCTGGTGATTTTATACAATATTTTTTTCCAAAAATCTCACGAAAATTCGGGTCATAATGTCAAACCTAGATATTCAGGAAATTTCTAGCCATCACATATTATGCTAAAATTCCCTCTAGCAAACAATACAAAAAGACTAAATTTATAATATCAAAACGTAGTTCGCAACATTGCCCCTCCCTGAACAATCCTAATACAGAAATAAAACAATAATATATTAAACTCAAACTTACATAGCTGGTAATAAGGGCACTATTTACAATTAACATTAATTATAATGTCTATTTTGGAATATTTATTTTTAAAAATAAATATTTCAAAATAGACATTATAATTAATAAAAATAAATATTCCAAAATATACATTATAATTAATAAAAATAAATATTCCAAAATAGACATTATAATTAATAAAAATAAATATTCCAAAATAGACATTACAATTAGCAAATCATTAAGCATACGTGTCAAACAAAGTACAATCACATTTCTGGTTAGCATAAAAAATCGTTTTCGTTATCTTTTTTACTCTCTAAGCTGTCCAGTCATCAAATCCTTTTGGTGTTTTCTTCTTCATGACTTAAATACCTCTTGTCCTTTATCTTCACTTGGGGAGTAAATTGTCAAGTGAAGTCACTGGTGGCCGTAATCCTGTTGATACTCTAGAACTAGTTTCGACAGGTACCTTAGGCTTTCCAGCAAGTTGACTTATCTCTGGCGGAGCCTTCGCCGAAGTTAGGCATTTGGCTGTTATTCTGTCAACGTCCTTCTATGGATCACAATAGATGACTTCCGGCTTGGACAACCTATTCTTGCGGATTTTGTTATTTTGCACTCCACGTCGGCTGTCTTCATTAACCTGTACGCCTATCTTTATGGCTACTTGAATTCAATATCTGGTGGTGTAATTGTCGTATAGTGCATTACGGTGTAATTGTTATATAGTGCATTACGGTGTAATTGTTATATAGTGCATTACGGTGTAATTGTTATATAGTGCATTACGGTGTAATTGTTATATAGTGCATTACGATTTTCCGGTCATACACTATGAATTTGTTTGAAGCAAGTCTATACTCACATCCATGTCTCTCACAGGAAGACAGTTCTCTATATGCAGTCTTCCTCAATGTCAATTATCTATACATCCATGTAAGAAAATTTACCATGGTGAGAGTGGTATCCAATTTTTCGGTCGCTGGAATTTTATACCACTTGCTGTTCGCGTCAATCCATCTTTTACTTCATCTCTAGAAGAAACTTACCACCTTTCCTTACTAAATCGGGTTGGACAATAATAGCTGTAGAACCAATGTTGCAATATTGCAGGGCTTCCTATCAATAAAACCGTTGACTAATGAACTGGCTTATTTAAATGATACAATGCTTATTGCTATTTGAATAGATGGAGTATTCTCCTCCTCAAAAATATCGGCTACTTGGTCCAATGTCAATGATTGATTTATCACAGTTCGGATGTAATGTCTAAGTTTTCTTTGGGTATAAAAATTTCCCTTTCTGATATCAATCGGATGCAGTTCTAACAATATGTTCTTTTAAGTTACAATTGAAAAACCCTCTGTCCTATGGTTTACTTTCTTCATCCTGATTAAATAATTCCCCAATTCATCCTTTGATTTCTTCTAGACTTCCATCACAAGTAGATGATGCTTCTACACTTCGTGTTTCTATAACCCCTCAATTATGCTTTTAGGTGTTTATCTGCAACTTTAATTGATTCATATTCCATACGTCAACTGTATAGTTTTCTCTAAAAGTTTGCATCTACTTTTCTAAATCTAATTTACATGCCTGTATCTAATATGGCATCTATGGATTGGTCATATACTAACAAATCCATCATTTCACATGAAGCACCAGGGTAAGACAACTAGGTAAGTTTTTTATACCTTAGAATCTATGGATTGGTCATATACTAACAAATCCATCATTTCACATGAAGCACCAGGGTAAGACAATTGCTAAGTTTTTTATACCTTGGAATCTATGGATTGGTCATATACAAACAAATCCATCATTTCACGTGAAGCACCAGGGTAAGACAACTAGGTAAGTTTTTTATACCTTGGCATCTATGGATTGGTCATATACTAACAAATCCATCATTTCACATGAAGCACCAGGGTAAGACAACTAGGTAAGTTTTTATACCTTGGCATCTATAGATAGGTCATATACAAACAAATCCATCATTTCACGTGAAGCACCAGGGTAAGACAACTAGGTAAGGTTTTTTATACCTTCCGCAAGTTTAGTCGAACTTCCGTCCTATTTCGTTACTCTGCTCCTAAACTTTGTCTTGGAAACTTCATTCTAATGAGCTACTCCGAACTTGTTGTACGAGGCAGCCACCAATGCTTGATAACTGTCAAGTGAGGGGCTCGACATGGCCAGGTGGCTAGAGCGCTTGACTCCTAATCTGAGGGTCGCGGGTTTGAATCTCCGTTCTATTCAGCGGTGGGGAAATTATAAGTGACGGTCAATCCCACTATTCGTTGGTAAAAGAATAGCCCAAGAGTTAGCGGGGAGGGTGACGACTAGCTGCCTTCCCTCTTTCACTACTAAATTAGGAACGGCTAGCGCAGATAGCCCTCGTGTAGCTTTGCGCAAAATTCAAAACAAACAAATTCTCAGTTGAGAGATTGCCTAATGTTGTTAATTTGGTCACTTTAAATGGGCAGCAACATAAAAGACTTATTGTTCACTATCCCATCTGTTCTCTTTAAAAAATAATTTAATCTGGTCATGGTATACCTCCTTTGGTATCTTTTTGTCATCGTCTGTTGGTTTCTCAATTGGGCAATACTATGGAACCGCCCTGCTAAGTTTTGTGATTTGATGATTGTTTGTTAAAAATCATAAAGCTATACAATAGCGGGGCCGTAGGAAGCGGTAGGGTAAAATTTCTTATTTCAATTCAATACACTACGTTGTGTGTCTTCAGTATTTGTAGTTAAATTGTCTCAATATTCAATCTAATAGCATTAAATTTTCAAAACATTTCTTGAAGCCAGACCCCCTAGAAATGCCAATGTGGCAATGACCTGAACACTCCAAAATTGCTCCCTACGGCAATGAATAGGCTATCTGTACTGTGCAGAGTGAACATATAAAACCGACTTTTAGCGTTCTAAGCCCTCAAACTTATCGCTGAGCCACCGAAAGAGGGCTTGGCTTGATGAGGTAGTGATACAACTGGAGTAGTCCAGCCGGGAAGATTCTACAGTCATGGGTAGCATAATAGTAGCAATGCCTGGAGTAGTCCAGCCGGGAAGATTCTACAGTCATGGGTAGCATAATAGTAGCAATGCCTGGAGTAGTCCAGCCGGGAAGATTCTACAGTCATGGGTAGCATAATGGTAACAATGCCTGGAGTAGATCAGCCAGGAAGATTCCACAGTCATAAGTAGCATAATAATAACAGTGCCTGGTTTAGATCATCCGGGAAGATTCTACAGTCATAGGTAGCATAATAGTAACAGTGCCTGGTTTAGATCATCCGGGAAGATTCTACAGTCATAGGTAGCATAATAGTAACAGTGCCTGGAGTAGTCCAGCCGGGAAGATTCTACAGTCATAGGTAACATAATAGCAACAGTGCCTGGTGTAGACCAGATGGATTTTCTTTTTCTAAATTCCGTATTTAATCGGATTTGGGGTTGAAATTCTCAGGCAGGTGTAATTGGACAAATGGCTTATTTGATCCTTATATTTACAAATTAATTTTCCAGATGTTTTATCCTGTTATTGATGTTCTCGTTGATATCTTCTTGTACTTCTTCAGGTTTGTTATTATAACATTTACCAACGCTTTCCGAAGTATGAGTGTGACCCTTAGGTACATACCTCTGCTTTCTTATAGTCAACAGCACTTACTACCAAAAATCTTGGGCTACTCTATTTGACCGAATAGTGTGATTTGAGCGTCATTCTTATTGTACACCCATGGCTCTAAAGTACGGACCGCATTTTTAGGCAACGGAAACCATCAGGCCATGCTATATTATAATATTTAAAGAAAGGTAAAATAGCAAAAGCTACAAAAAAGCATTGCTTGACTTATTAATTGAAAGCTGACAGTTTAACTTCTAGTTAACAAGAGTCTCAGCTCGAGTTATAGCTTTGCAAATTATTTTATCTAAAAGTGAGTGTGCACAAATAATATAGAAATTAATGCAGACAACTGGAAGATTTTGTGCTTATATTTTTAAAAACATACCGTGAAATATTTCTGTTTATATAATCCTTATTATTTTTCTGCTTGGAGTAGTGAAATGTTTTATTCGAATTGTTTTCTATTTTTACAAAAAAAATAGTTTGTTTATAATTAAGCACAAAGATACACTCTGGACTATTTGTGCTCACTACACGTATCGAAACCCGATTTCTAGCGTTAAAAGTCTGCAGACGTACCACTGGAGGCCACTGGTACGTAAAGTCCATTGAGAGGTTATTAGTAGTTATTCTTCATGGCTAGCGTCTGAAGTCGTATTATCTGTGTTTATACATTAGTTTCCACTGGTAACACAGTACAACCTAATTATAAATTATAAATAAAACTAAATTTTATATTTTATATCAATTTTCGGTCTTGTACGCTGCCATCTATTGGGAAACCAGATTCGTTATCGTTAAATGTCAGTTATTCTAAACCGGGAATGTGTGTTTTATTTGCAAACACCCTTATCTCTGGTGTTATTTGATCTGGAAAACAGGTTTGAACAATAGTATCAACACTTTCAAGAGATATAGAGCAAAAAAAAAGAAAAAAAAGGTGGAGTGTAAAATAACAAATTTGGAAATTTAATCATATTTGCTGATTTAAATAAGTAAAAAATAAATAAACGGATTAGTGAACAGTACTTTCGCAATTTATACAAGCTTCAAGAATCAATAAAAAATGTGCAATTATTATTTTCGTTCTTTTTTCTCAGATCGTTGGTATTTGAAGCCTGAATAATACCGTATGGGCTAAACGGCTAGGTCAAAGACTTCAAGATTCAAACTTGTAAATGTTTGTGAATTTCATCTGCTGACCAGAGGAAATATATCGAATCAGCAACACCCGCCGCCTCCGACATGACTACTGGATTGACTGTAAATTTTAAACCACACTTAAGTGCAGAGTGTGTTCAGAAACATATCAAGGTTTGAACCGTGGGCCGTTTCCGTAGTCAGGTACGTTAACCACTACAGTCCTTGCCTGGCTATTTTTAGTTCTCGGGTTAAAACAAAATGAAAAATATTGGACGTAGTTGGTATATAGAGATGCTAGTTTTTCTAATAAGGCAAGATGATAACAATTTTTAATCTTTGTCTCCAAATTAAAGGAATACAAAGAGATAGTTTAACACCTAAATTTAAGGTTAAATGTATGGACTGATAAACACACAAACTAATATACAGTGTTAAAAAAAAGACAATACAGTAGACAAATATATGTAGAGGAGGTAAAGGATTAAATGGACAGACAGGAAGACTAGACGGACAGGAACAGACTGACGGCAGAAAAATTATTTATGGTTAAACAGGTTATCGGGGAGGCTGACAAGTAAAAACAGTCTACGATATTGAGATGTTAACATTCAGTTTGTTTTATGTTCTATTGTAGTTTACTTACGTCGTCGCCGATCCAGTTCGCTTCAATCTGGTTTAAACCGCTTTAAACGTTTTGTTCCTTTGTGTTTCCGATATCGAACGTAGTTGCGCCTTTTGAATAAGAAGACGAGTAAAAGAAAATAAATCGTACCACATAAGTTAGTAGCAATCAATAATAATAATAACTAATTCATAGGAGTAAAAGAAAATAAATCGTACCACATAAGTTAGTAGCAATCAATAATAATAATAACTAATTCATAGGAGTAAAAGAAAATAAATCGTACCACATAAGTTAGTAGCAATCAATAATAATAAATGAATTAGTTATTATTATTGATTGCTACTAACTTATGCGGTACGAATTATTTTCTTTTACTCGTATGAAGTAGTTATTATTATTGATTGCTACTAACTTATGTGGTACGATTTATTTTCTTTTACTCCTATGAATTAGTTAACGAGTAAAAGAAAATAAATCGTACCACATAAGTTAGTAGCAATCAATGATAATAACTAATTCATAGGAGTAAAAGAAATAAATCGTACCACATAAGTTAGTAGCAATCAATAATAATAACTACTTCATACGAGTAAAAGAAAATATTCGTACCGCATAAGTTAGTAGCAATCAAT
>NW_013666845.1:41108-49428 GCF_000517525.1 Limulus polyphemus | reverse complement strand
TTCATAGGAGTAAAAGAAAATAAATCGTACCACATAAGTTAGTAGCAATCAATAATAATAACTACTTCATACGAGTAAAAGAAAATAATTCGTACCGCATAAATTTTGTTTGTTATTAAGCACAAAGCTACACAATGGGCTATCTGTGCTCTGCCCACCACGAGTATCGAAACCCGGATTCTAGCGTTGTAAGTCCGCAGACATACCGCTGTGCTACGGGGGGGGGGGGCATAATAAGTTAGTAGCAATCAATAATAATAACTAATTCATACGAGTAAAAGAAAATAATTCGTACCACATAAGTTAGTAGCAATCAATAATAATAACTAATTCATACGAGTAAAAGAAAATAAATCGTACCACATAAGTTAGTAGCAGTCAATAATAATAACTAATTCATATTTTGTTTTAAATGTTATTAAAAGAAACTCCTTACCACTGACTCCTTTAAAAGTTATAAATTTTTCCAACAATTCTGTTTAGTTGTAGTGTTTTTTTGTACGTACGAAACGATCTTTGGATAATTGACAACTTGTTATCCAGCTCTGCTGTCGTTTCACTCGGCAGAGCTAGGTATAAACATTTTCCACTGTCTGACAACAATTTTCTTGGAGAATGAACGCTACTGAAAATCCTCGCAGATATTTTGCTCCTTTTTAGCAAATTGTGTGTGTTTTCTGCGTTTTCAAGAAGAGTGCAGTCTTCTTAAAATAACTTGCATAACTTTTAAGGTAAGACTTTTATAGTACATATTGTTTATTTGTTTTTGAATTTCGCGCAAAGCTACACGAGGGCTATCTTCGCTAGCCGTCCCTAATTTAGCAGTGTAAGACTAGAGGGAAGGCAGCTAGTCATCACCACCCACCGCCAACTCTTGGGCTACTCTTTTACCAACGAATAGCGGGATTCACCGTCACATTATAACGCCCCCACGGCTGAAAGGGCGGGCATGTTTGGTGTGACAGAGATTCGAACCCGCGACCCTCAGATTGCGAGTCGAGTGCCTTAACCCCCTGGCCATGCCGGGCCTTTATAGTACATAACAAGAGCTTCAAAAAAAGAAAGACTATTATGGACTGAGAGCTCACTTTTACTTGTGGACTTTCACCGGATCTGTCAGGCTTTCACCAAGGGCATAGCTGGGTATGCAATTTGCCGCTCAAAAAATTGGTCAAGTTGCACATTTATTTAATGTAGGTGTTTATAGGTGTCAAGTATGGATACTTATGACGTTTAGATTAAATGGGAAAATAATAATAATGAAACGATGTAAATACGACTACATTTAATTTTGAAACAAAGATAAATACATTTGTACAATTACGTATATTCACGTGCAATGTGTATGTTAAAAGCAAACTGTAGCACACCAAAGCATTTGTAGCTGATAACTTTGCATTGATAAAAATTACGAAAGAAATATTGCAATTAGTTCTTCTTATCTTCAATTATTCACTAAAAAAAATGTTTTAATGCTTACATTTTCTGCTCAGAGTAAGCAAATAATGCCACTTCTTTTCGTCACGTTTAAATGTTGCGTAATGCAAACTAATTCAAATAAGGCATAAATAAGCAAAAATACTTATCAAATTTATCAGACATTTTCCATGAGGTGGACATGTAAGACGTTATAAGCTTCATAGAGTTCTTATTTAAAATAACTTTATTTCGTATGTTTGACATTGCAACTAAAATATATATATATTCATATATTACCTGTGAAAACCTCAACAAATAACCTGCTTACTAGCACTTCAATATTTTTAGAACAGTCGAAAACATATTTTACATAAAGTAAACGGAGTCATCAGATAAAAAAAAAAACTTCCCAGGCACTTGCCTGCAATCTTGTATCAATTTCATCGAAAGTACCAGTCTAAACTTTTATGTTCGTGAAAGGTCGTGATTGTATGAAAATATAAGAATCCTGGGGCTCTGTAATGCATCAATTCATAATAAAGTGTGTTTTTTTCTATAAAATAATTTGCAATTTGCATTTAGTTTTATTAAAAGATTCTCATATGGTCATTATACTTCTATTTCAGCAAGAACTTTATAGAATGATAGAATACTGTACCGTTTCATTTATTGTTATTTATAACCACACGTCTACAATTGCATCATTTTATTATTCAATCGAACGTAATGCAATAATTTTCATCCTTACTTTTTCCGTCAGAGTAACTATAGCTAGATTTGTTTACTTCCCCAAGTATAAAAACATAACCACCCTTTTATGGTTGAAATATTGTAACGATCTAATAAATTTCGTGGAGCAGTATTGGAACGCCAATGATGCTGATTTCGCTTGTCTTAGACGCTTAGATGTAGGGGTCGAAACATTGTTTGAGGACAGGTATCTACTGGGGAACAGTGTGCTGTCAGGGTGTATTTTGCTGTATGTAATTAAACAGTTTTAATTCTGACTGGTGCTACCTTTCTTTGAATTCTACACAGAGATTCATTCGACTCTTAGTCATTCCGCGTCATCATGACACTCTCACGTGTACACTTATAGTTTGGTTTGAATTTCACGCAAAGCTACACGATGGTTATCTGCGCATTATTGGGCTAATCTTTTACCAACGAATACTGGGATTGACCGTCACATTATAACGCCCCCCACGGCTGAAAGGGCGAGCATGTTTGGTGTGATGGGGATTCGAACCGCGATCCTCAGATTACGAGTCGAACGCCCTAACCACCTGGCCATGCCGGGCCGTATTTAGAATTAAGCAAAAAAAATTATCTTTGAATTTTTATATGAACTAAAAATAGTAATTTCTTTGAGTATTTGCTTGGAGGGTTACTGACAAAATGAAACAAAAAAGGGGGGTTTGCTTCTGAGAGGTAAGAATGAGAATACCTGGAAAATCAAAATATAGATTTTTAGGTTAGCAGACATTATTTTGCATTTGTTCATTAGTTTATTTTGTTAGAGCAAATATATGAGAAATATATAATATTTAAATAGCTTGACAATTACATGAATTACAATTTTTGAAGGAACTAAAATTAATATCACGAAGTCCACAATAAATGTGAAATTGTTTGGTTGTTGTTTTTTTTTTTACATCTTGCATGACTTTTACGCATTTTTAAGTTAAATCACTGAAGGCTATGACAGTTTTTTTTAATATATTTATATATAGCTTTCCCGTATTACAACCTTATCTTAAGAGTTTACTATCCTTACTTGAGAATCAGTATGAAAACAAAACAAATATATACTGAAAGGGTACGACATGTGATATGGATTTGTTCTGCAACTTTGGTTTAGCAGTCACATCTCTTTGTGTCACGTAATTAAATCGAACGTAATTACTTCATGATTTAAAATAACTAACAATAACAGTGAAAATTCATAGTGTTGTGTTAAAAACAAGCATTTTCTAAAGGCTTTGTCTTATATATACTTCTCTATGAGCTTCATATTTACGTGTCGCTTGAACAAAACAAGAGAAAGCCGGGTCATGGAAACCCTGATGAACTACTGCCCTAGTTTGTAGACCACCCGCAGTTTTAAGAACTGCTTTAGTTATATGCTGCTAGCGATATTGTCGAAGAAAGGGTCAAGGGAATGCAGAGCCACAGGAAGCATGTGTTTATTGTTTGTATGAAGTAACCCTGCAGAGAATCCAGTAGGCAAACCTAAGAGGTTTACTTGCTTTGCTCGTAATTGTGCAAAATAATTCTGGAAGTTAAATTTTTTTTTAGTCCGTTTCAAATTAAAAAAAAAAACCATTAAGGGCACCAAAAAATTGAAAACTCTCTATTTTAATAATCTGGTATCCAGACATTCACCATATCATGTAGAGAGGAAACTCTTTGGAAAGTGCGTATACAAATTTAAAATATTACATTTTCATGCGATTGATTATATATAGATGAACCGTGATTGTACGAGATCGTCAGAGATGACTACTGTAAGAAAGTAAGTGTCCATCGGTTAAAATGAGCATCAAAAATTGAATTCGTTCAATAATGAGTTATATTGCAACACTATACTCATTAAGAGAACGTGCCTTTCTTACGAGCGACAAATAAAAAAAAAACACGATTTTTTAATGGGTGCCAAAAATAGAATGTTTTATATTAGGGCTGCGAAAAAGTTTTTTTTTCTGATTGTTGTGAGATAATTTCCTAACGAAAACACTTGTACAAATACGTTCCACTCATGCTTACTCATACCTCTTTACACTCCCCTTTCGTGACCTGCACCGTTACTCACCGTAAAAACTAGGGCTATGTCTGCCTTGCTGAACTTTTGATCCACATCTGCTATACCTGAGGAGAAGTGTTTTCAAATAATGTTTTTCTTTCATGGATTTCGTGTTTTCTTTTAGCTGTATAGAGACGCAACGGGCTATTGGGTCCAAATGGAGCAGCGTGAAAAAACATTTAACTCGAGTACCGAGATTTAACATTTTATTACATCATGCAGGAAAATGTGTTAAATTCGGACTGTATGTATCGGCATTGGAAATATCCATCCAAAAACGCTTGAGAGAAAACAAAGGCCAAAATCAGCTCAAAGAGTAGGTGATATATAAAAAAAGGCAAAATAAAGTAACTGGGCATTACTCACATTGTATCATTTAATTAATTTGCTGTAAACTGAATTTATATTCAGCTTAGCTTTTAATTTACCACATAACACGTTTTGCAGTGTAACTCGGTGATGATTCTTATGACAATTAAGAGCCAAACTGAACATTAATTCAATTTTACAGCACGTGAATAATATTATGCAATGTGAGTAATGCTATGTTATTTCATTTTTCTGTATTTATGACATATCACCTATTGCTTGAATTTTGGAGTGTTTTTTTCTCAAGCGTCACTTGATGAATTTCATGTATACTTGTGTGTTGCATCAACCCATAATACATACAGTGTAATCGTTATTGTTTTACTAAATCTTTAAAGAGGAGCAACTGATACAGAGAAGTAATATGTATACTTGGTGTGTTGCATCAACCCATAATACATACAGTGTAATCGTTATTGTTTTACTAAATCTTTAAAGAGGAGCAACTGATACAGAGAAGTAATATGCAGATTAGGATATTGCTAATATTACGCGCGTTACCAAGGAGATTTCACGGGATTGCAAAATGTATTATATTTAATAATGACAACGTGTGATAATGAATCGATACCGGATGACCCTCTCATTCTGAGATGAGCTATGCGAAATGAACTCTGAGAACGAGATTGATCAGATAAGGAGGAGGGGGGGGGGGAGTTGGAAGGGTATATTTTATATTTCTTAGTCGATCTGCTTTCTCACGCATATCTGACATGGCGATCTTTCCAAAACTGATATTATCTATAGCTAAAAAGAAGTAGGTAACTGCATCAGCTCAGCAGACGTAAACGGAATTGATTTCTTCATACAGTGTGAACCAACGAGAGGTACTTTACTGATTTCTATTGGGAAGTTTATAATACAATAACGATACAAACGTACATCATTGAAATAGAGCACTTGGCTTGTAACAATGTCAGTTAGAACGCTTGGCTTGCAAGAATGCCACTTAGAACACCTGGCATTTAACGATGTTAATTTTAAAGTTTCCACACGCCTTCCAGCAACCTCATTGCAATACTCAAGTCTGGTAAATGTCTCACGGTACACTCTCTCCAATATCTCAGAGGATACCTCCCTGTAACTGAGGATAATTTTGTTCGTGAGTTCATTGATAGTCTAAGGTTTTTTGGCATACACATTGTCCTTAATGTAACCCCACAGGAATAAAATCAAGCGTGGTTAAATCTGATGGACGAGGAGGCCACTTTATTGAGCTATCTCTGTCTATCCAGCATGCAAACGTGTCAGATAATCATTCAAGAACCGACCAGTGTGGGAGTACTCCGTCCTACTGGAGAAGAACCTCAAGGACAGGTATCCCAACTTGACGTAGGCTTGGAATAAAGAACTCCTTCAAGTGTCAGTAATCCTCACTATTGAAAGTAACGTATGGGAAGACGAATGGCGTTAATTTTGGGGTAGTCTCGTGTATGCGCATGCTCAAAAAATGGTTGCTGTGTTCCCCACATCACACTGTATGTTTGTTGGTACAGCCAGACAATTGAAATGTTGCCTCATCTGAATAGAACAGCAACAACTTCATCTCTTCAAATCCTAACTTAGCAATCATTTATTGTGTTGCTTGCATTCGTTTCGGGAAATCTGTGTTCTTAAGTTGATGCAGAATTTGAATACGGTAATCTCTAATGTTCAGACCATCGTGTAAAATTCGGGACACAGTTCCATTGGATAATTCCAATTCTAGACTACTCTTTGGGTGAGCTTTTGGTGACTTTTCATCAGAACGTCCTGCATCCGTAGCACATTTTTTTTTCGGAGTGTGCAGGACATTAAACCTTCCTGGATGTTGTTCGAACAGATTCAGTTTCACTGAACCTTTTGTGTTATTTGTAAACTATTTTACGTTGAACGTCCAAATGTCTCTTGAAACAAAGCTGTGGGTATGCAACTGAACCATGAACTTTCATTTAAGCCATCACTTTCTTCCTTTTTCCCATCCTGTATGTTTGCATTGCACTTGCTGTAAATTTGCATAATTTCTAATCACATGCGAACGTTGCCCTGTGATATATAATAAATCGTTGAGAACTCCCAGAATAACAGTGAACTTTGGAAGAACACGTGCAGTCATGCTACAAAATTAAACAAGCAAAATGAAACATAATTAGGTGAAAGAGCTTCTAGAGACGTCTCCTAGTAGGTAATTGTGTCTGGTGTATACGTTCAAAGTTCAAATTCTAGCACAGAGTTGGGTAACAGTAAAGCCTTGGTGTAATGAAACTAAATAATGCATTCCAGAGGTTTACGTCATGCTAGCATGATTCGATGAGTAAAGATGAAATGAAGGAAATTGGCTGATGACATCTTATAAACCAATTGAGTCATTCAATAGCTAGTTAACATCAGTGCTTTCTTCTAGATGAGAGGTTCCTGTCAAGAGCGTGGTGTCACACTTGACGAAATAACGCCGAACAATAACTTATTATATGCAGATGTTTTGTTTATTTAAATATCCGGTTACAAATTGATTTATTTTTTTACAGGACAAGCACACTTTCAGTGTTTTTTTTCATCATATTGAACTGTTGGATGCAGTTCTATGACTTGATGATCTATGTAGTGCTCTATAATAAAAAAAAACTAATAAAAAGAACTGATCAACTTATTGAGATATATCAGTTCAACTAATTACTTTCAGGTTGGTAGATACAACAATGAAAAATCTTATAGAGATTTTAATGGAAACAACCATAGCACTTTTAGTTATAAAGAGTAATTAATTTCAAACTAACACCTTATTCTCGTTATTTGATTATGTTTATACACATGTTCTAAGCCAGCGGTTCTCAAACTTAACTAACTCGAAGACCCCTTTTAACTTAAACATTTTTTGCGGAACTTCAAAGCTATCGATTTTTTTGTTGTTGTTGTTTTGAAAACAAGATTCCGTGTACATGAAAAGCTATATTTCAAAATTAAAAGTTTCAATTCATATAAAGTTGATTTTCTAAAAAAAATTTTATACTATATAATTCATATCTTTTAAATATTTTTATAAAACTTCAGACTCGCGGACACCTGTTTAAGTGATGCTGTTCTAAGCAAAATACCGAACGTTTCTTTCGTGTTTTGTGTAACTGGGTCTTCAGTTATGCTACATTTTTATTTTGTTTGTTTGTATTAAGCACAATGGGCTATCTGTGCTCTTCCCACAACGGGTATCAAAACCCGGTTTCTAGCGTTGTAAGTCCGCAGACATATCGCTGTGCCACTGGGGGGACCACATTTTAATACCATGGACTCTTTCTTTTTACAAACTAGCTAATTTTCCGTACGTAAAATGCTTTTCGTAGGTCATGTCTCCTCGCTCAACGCTACTTATTCAACTATTAGATTTTTTTTCAGATTTTAATTCAGAGTGGATAACATGTTGTATGGTGTGATGCAAAAAAAAAGAAAACCTCTCGCTGCTGCGGCATTTTAAGTATAATGTTCAAAAGAAAAAAACAGTAACATATAACCAACAAAAACATAGATCTATAGATATACATCTACGTGTGTTAAAAATGTTTAGTTAAATCCCGACATGTATCTGTATTTTGATGGCAACGTTTCCACAAATACTATGTTTTAATTTGTTGTTTTTCTTTTATCATTTACTAATTTCCGGTGGTGGACACGCCATGGCGTTGCGAATAACGACGCATCGGTCTTTGAATCAAAGGATTTGGTTTCCAGATGAGACCCTGCCAAGCACGCTCCCCA
>NW_013666845.1:32203-41066 GCF_000517525.1 Limulus polyphemus | reverse complement strand
GCTTTGTGCTTAACTTCAAACACAAACACATTCAACTGTGAGTGTGTTATAAAAGTGACGGTCAATACTTTTGTTCGGCTTAAAGAGTTAGGCAAAGCCCGAACCCTAGAGGTCTCTGAATTGGATGTATATAGCCCCCCTGATGGACAGAGCAGAGATAGCCCATTGTGTAGCTTTGTGCTTAATTACAAATAAACCTTGGATGTACATCCAATGTGCGCATAAGGTCTAGTTCAGTTTAAAAATTCCGGTTCCGATTTCTTTTCTATTGGTTTCTTCTTGATAGAACACGTGTTAAATTACTTTACTTATGTTTATATCTGTACAGGAATGATGTAATGCATTGAGGCAAATGAACTGTAATGTCAACATTCACAAAGACTACTTCATCATTAACATAGAGCCTTCGGAGCTTGGAAATGACTAAAATAAGCTAGTGCTATAAGAAAAAATTTTTAATATTTAATGGCGAGAAGATGAAATTATGTCATTTAGTTCAGATTTGTGACAATAAATGCAGAGTTGATACGTAAACGTTTAAAGTAAACATGAAAAATATGATGATAATGACTTGCTTGATTTTAAAATGGTCTTTAATGACTGTTATTTTTTGTATAAATATACAAGTCATATTTGAAACACTGTTTACGTTCACTATGCTTACGTTTCAACCTGTAATATTTTCTTATTTTTATACTTTATAAAAAAAAGAAAATTCGTCGTTAGTGGTGAACCACATCTACAAGATTTCTGAAAATTAAACCAGTAAACTGACATTTTCTCTCTGCTTTCAAAGTGGGTAATTTCTGATTCCTCTTTGTTTGTTACCAACTTCTCTTTCTCTGGTGTAAAAGTTTTCTATCCAAACAAACTGTTACATAGTCAGTTGAATTATTACGAATGCAACAGACCAACAATATCGAAATGATGTTCAGACTAACAATACAAAAGTATACATTTAAATAGAAGTGCTGAAAATACCAGTCATTTGCCATGCTGTAACATCAAGTCTTTAAACTTATGTTATTTATGCTTTCGTTCTTAATCATCATTTCCATAGTTAAAGTTTGTCAGTTGGTATAACAGTAAACTGAGAAGACGTGTGTTTCACGTTAGCGAGTGTAGACGTATAAAAAATAAAAGGAAACGACACGAGAGCAACTCTAAAATACGAAATATATTCTCCTTTAAAAACCAGTCTTCAAAATATTGCAAATTTTATGTAAATATGTTTTCAGCTGAACTATTTTGGAACTGACGAACGACTCACGGACTTGCCGTGAAATAAAAACTTGATGATATATTGAAGGAATACAAATAATCTTAGTATGTATTGCGAACCGTGGTGTCTGTCCGAGCGTTCATCTGTCTCCCGTTTGAAAAGCTGTGCACGCAGACAAAGCTCAACATTCACTTTTGAAATGACGGAAGAACAAGCATGAATAATATTGATGCCAACTTTTTATTCTGCAAGCAGGATATTCTACACTAAATTGTTAGGAATTAATCATACTATCATTTATATTTTAAAATGTGGCGTAACTTAATAAATAAAAATATAGATTTCCTGTATGTTATTGTTGAGCAACTCTTAGAATGACTGAAACGCTCAACAATTACTTTTCATGGTGGGCGGTATAAGTAGCTCCGAGGTTTGGCTTTGAGTGAAAACCAAGAGTGAAACACAATTAACCCTTTAAAAGTCAATGAAATAATTTAAACAGATAGATTAACTTATACTTTTCCCGTCACTGAGGACGGGTACTTTTGCTTGTTATTTAATATTTTGTAACAACTCACACAGAATGCACCTCACAATCCAACACAATAACATGGTGATTTTTTTTTCAAGCATTAAAACATGAAATGTGTTATCACAAAATAATTAATATTTCAGACTGACTTCTTTAGATTTTAAATGTACGCAGGTATGGGGAAAACTGTCATGTTTCCCCTCTATATAGAGCTCTGCCATTGTAGATTAGAATTTTGTATCACATTGAAGAAAGGGTATTACCCTTCAAACTTTCAAAAGTATACCAGTTTCAAATATGTAATGAAACATTAAAACACGTGTATTTTTATTTTTACTGTGTTTCTCAATATATAAATCCGGTAAACGTGATAGTGCTTGTTGACTTGAACAGTTCGACTACACAGTCTCTGCGGATTCACACAAAATACAGTCCCTTCTTATATATATAATTCTGATTGAATTTGTGTCTTTTGAATTCTGTTTACACTATACTCCTTTATTAAACTGACTTTATTCTATAGTGTCACACTACAATTTGGTCAATATTTGGTCAAGTATACAATAGCATAATTCGGCCAAACTTTTAACAAACAAGGAAAATAAATGATAAACAAAAACGACACATTTTAAGTGTTTTTATATTTTAAAACTTGCCACAAGAAAACATTTACAAAATAACAATGACGTACTAACGCTAACAATAATAACAAAATCACGCGTATTTTATTTCTGTGCATATTCAATATGTATCCGGTTTAGACCTGTTGCCCAAAACTGGTATGGAAAGGGTATAAAAATATTTCTTTAATTCCCGACGTTTTTTCACGACCAGTATCGGACCCATCATATGTTAGTATTAAGGCTGTAGTGAGAGAGGAGAGATATGTTTTATTTGGGTTTTTTCTTCTTTCTAAAATATGCATTGTTAATTTAATTTCTATTACTTAATTTCATTTTTTTTTGTCAATAATTTGAATTTTGTATGTTCCTTTGTTACCGTATATATATGTATGGTTTTATGTTACCTTTAAGTCGACATAAGTTGTATGTTCGTAAACTGTATTTATATTGAAAAAAATATATCGTATTTTTGTAATGGGGCTTTCACATCGAAATATTTCAAAAATCGGGCTTCATTCTGCTGATATGACTTTGGTTGCAGATCACGGATATAGTACGCCTGAAAACCTCAATGTTATATGAGATGCATATTAGATAATACATGATTTATCACATCGTTAAGTCAATCCATGGAATTTAACTTGTTTGTTTGTAGTTTAAGCAAAAAGCTACACATTGGGCTATCTGTGTTCTGCCCACCACGGGTATCAAATCCTGGTTTCTAGCGTTGTAAGTCCGCAGACATAACGCTGTGCCACTGGGGAGGGGGGGAATTGAACTTATTTACAGGCAACGAATTGTATTTTCGACGCATTAGTTATTTAATAGCTTTGTTTCTATGGAGGAAAGACGTAAACACGCATTCTTAAAAAATTTTTTTACATTAGACTTTGATTATAGCCTTAGGCTTAACAATGAGCCAATAGATACTTGGAGATAAATGATAATTTCTCCTAGGTTATTAGCTGTTACGTAAAATCAAAAGTCAGGAAAAGTAGCTGTAAAACGTATTTACATAAATATTATAAATATGCTACCAAAGCCAGAACTAGCAGCCCAGGCTTGCCTTGTTAATTAACGTACTCGAACATCGAATCCGATGGTTCATTATTCGCATCCTATTGCCACATTAAACGCTCACCGCACTATGGGGCCATGGGTGAACTGTTAGAGTGACGACCAAATTTCACTTTCGATCAGAGAAGACAAAAGTTGACTAGCTGCTTTCCCTTTTAGTTTATCAATTCAAATTTAGGGCTAGCCGTTTGTATAACTTTGCACAAAAAATTCTAGAAAAAAAAGTAACAAAGCTGAGGTTTATTATCCATTATGAGGGTAATTTAAGGAGACCAAACGATTTCTTAACTTTTTTGGTAGTCCTACAAAGAAGAGTGCTTATTACTCCCATCCGAATGTCTATGTGGATAACTTTAAAATAACATTATACATTTTTTCAAAGAATAAGAGCCTGAGAGGAGGTTATTATTATTATTTTTTGTCAGATAGATGACATAAGAATCTCATTTTTTCACACTAAAAACATAATGATATTTTGGTTCACTCTAAAATCAAAATAAGGAAGAACCTATAAGTTTTGTATTGCTGAGGCACCATATTTTATTAACGTATTATATTTGGTCCAGTGCCTTAAATTAATGAACTAAAAATTAATCATTACGTTTTTTGTTGTTCTTTCACACACATTACAGATACATTTCTTAAAGCAATCAAGAAAGACATTCATAAATCACTTTGGTCACATATATATATATATCTCAGTTTACACATTTTGGTAAAAGACATATTAATAAAACAATGTGAAGAGACACTTTTACCAGGTCTGGCTCCAGCGGCGAATGCACATGGGCCACATTTCCTCAACAATCCCCCTGCTTACCCCAATTCTAACTTTTAATTAAAGTACTGATTTACACCAAAACCTGAAATATGACATATATCATATTAAGACTTTTAGATGTTGACGTGTTTTTTCATTCACATTAAATGAAACTTTTGCGTAGATTCTATCCCCAAAAAATTATAATTAATGTCATTTTGAGTCCTCGTACCTCTTTCATTGGTCCAGTCCAGCTAATTTTAATCAATATTCGAATGTTAGTTTTCTTAGACCACATTTTTCTTCAAAATGCCAGTACAGTCAAATGCAATTATCTCTATCTCTACTTTAGTTAATTGATTGAGTCATAAAGAGTCATGATATTGTAAGTTTTGTTTAACGAAAGAGTAGAATAGATATTTTGATTCATTTCATATATCAGAATCTGAAGCAAGGATAGCTCAGTATTTGTTTGAAGTTAAGCACAAAGCAACACAATGGGCTACCTGTGCTCTGCCCTCGACAGGTATCGAAACCCGGATTCTAGCGTTGTAAGTCCGCAGACATACCGTTGTGCCACTGGGGGCTCAAAGATAGTTTTATTGGTTATATATATATACTTTAAAGTCAACATGTTTGGAATTATGAGTCTTTGGTAGCTTTCCTCATTGAAATCTTTGATACCTATATTTCAGACTAACTAGAACATTGCACCTGGTGTCGCTCAAAATTAATTGGATCATTAAATAAATATTTATATATTCTTTTATGTTTATAAAACTAGCAATTCCCATGTTTATAATATACACAATATCAAAATCATTTGATTTGATATTGAATTGTTTTTCAGTAACTTCTACTTTTAGATTACTACAATTTTCTAGAATATTTAAACATCCAGTTTTCTCAATGCGACGATCACAACTACCATTTAAAATAAAACAAAAACAATAAATAAAAAAAGAGAACAATAAATGCTATAGGCTTTCTTCTGGTGAAAGATAAATCATTTCTATTGCCATAGATGAAATTTTCCTTTCGGCTGCTCTTGACCTAGTGCTTAGCGTGTGGAGGTACGGAAAGTCCAAGGTTCGAGAGACAATATCCTGCTAAGCATGCTCCGCAGTTTCAATGGTATGGGTATTATAACTGTAACAATCAACTTCGTGTGGCGCACAAAGTGTCGTTCAGGCTGAAAATACGAAAGTTAATATATCTCCATATATATATGTGAACAGATTACAAGAAAGATACAAAAAATTTTAGTAAGCACTATTCAGTCTAACCAGCGAAATGTTGCTGAAAGTTCGTCTTAAACTTACTTACTTATTTATTTATAAATTACAATTTAAAATGTCAAAAATAATTTGACACTTTCTATCGTTAAAGTCTATTTTATCAATTCTGTAAAGTTAAAAAAGCTTGCTGTTAAAAACATTTTTGCAATAGTTTCATAATTTTTTTTACCATAACTACGTAATATATCTGTTTCGCATATTTTGGTATCGTTTTATCCTTGACAGTAATGTACGATTACTGTAACATGCAAATTATTTCTCCCACTATAAGTTAGAGAAAAATTATGATATTATTAGTTTGAACCATAGTTTAGGATGGTTTGTACTGTGGGATATCTCAGTTGGATACAGCAACGGTCCTGTTAGCCAAAGGTACAATAATGGTTGTTAGAAAATTTACTTTAATTGATTCATAATATGAATTAAATATGATAATAATATACATGATTTGTTTGGGTGGTGGTAATTCAACCCACTAGTTGTCTGACCACAACAACAACATAAAGAGTAGTACGAAGTTTCGTGCTCATAGTTAACAAGCCTTACGAGTGAAGGGAGTTGTACTCTTGGATACAACATTAGCCCTACTAAATAAAGTTCCTGGGATCAACCCCCTCCCTCATTCCTGGCATATTTTCTTGTTTTTTTTTTTTTTGAAGTTATAATAATGTTTGTTAGAATATACAATTGAGCATTCTTTTTGTAAACTTTATTGAGTTACACAAGTACTTTGCCAGACTATTTCAAATGTATTTCTGTAATTCTTGCGAACATCCGAAAATAACATCCGAAACTGACTGATTATTTCGAGGCTTCCAGAAGTTAGTGTAATTAAAAACCGCCTTTCCATGTCAGGAAAAAGTTGCCATAAATAAATGAAAAATGTAGCTGTCTAAATTAAAATAAAGTTTAGTATATTTCCTTGTAGTTTGCAGGAAATGTTTCGGAGAAGCCTACATGCAAGGCTCTATTGAATCACGAAAAGCTATTCCAGGGTGTTCAGTAAGCTTAGGTTACGTTGATTTGAATGATTCAGTAAAGCTTTACCATTTATAGCTATTGTGAGTGAAGCAACAGCAGCAAACGATATAAATAAATCCATACGAAATAAATATAACGTTTTACAGTAGACATCTAACTCGTTTTATTACAGACAATTTATCACGTAAGCAATTTCAAAGTGATTTATTGGGTGCATCAGCTATTACCCCCCCCCCTCCCAGTGGCAAAGCGGTATGTCTGTGGACTTACAACGCTAGAAACCGGGTTTCGATAGCCCATTGTGTAGCTTTGTGCTTAATTTCAAACAAACACAACTAACAAGTATCAGCTATTGTATATATATATCAAATGTTTAATAAGAACGTCAGAACCACGAATGGCTATCCATTTCCGGCTATCATCAATGTGAAGTTTTATAGCACGCCATTGAGTCTATTTAATTAAGCCCCTAGTGGCACAGCGGTATGTGTGCGAACTTATAACGCTAGAATCCGGGTTTCAAACAAACTAATTACATTAAATTAATTAAAGTTTAGAAAATTCCCAAACATACTCAAAATAATGAAATAAGTCTAGAAAACAACCTTTTTCTGACCTTGAACAAGAATAAGATGCTGTTTTTTGTTTTTTTTTCAGGAATATGAAAACAGATTATTATCTTAAATGCTTAAAGTTTTCACAGTGATGGTTTGAGTTTGATTATCGTTTTCCTTGTTTGTGGAACACCCTTGCCTTCAATACCCCAGTACTATTCTTCCAAGTACCATTCAATAATCCAAACAATTTTATAGAACTAATGTAATAATACCCACCTCTTATTTTTTTACATCACAACATATAATGGAAAATAAAAAGCTCGTATCGTAATTACACCACGTGTTCGATATTTTATGTTATTAGAAGGAAAATGCAGGAGTAAAGAAAGTACTTGTTCTACCGGTTTAAACATGCTAATATGTAATCCATACTCTTCAGGCACTGATTCTGCGCAGACAGGGAAGGGAGGGGGTAATTATAACAACATCCTTTATTCGTTAGTCCATATTAAACAGAAGCAAATACCGCACAGAACATTGACTCAATCCTTTAAGAACTAAAAGAAATTGCCTGAAATAAATGTGTTCAGTTGTTCTGTTCACACTGATATTTAAAATAAATCATGTGGAAAGAAGGTTGCCGAAAGAATGAATCACTACTTGGCTCAAACACCTGGAAGTGACTCAAGTTTTAACAGCGGATGTTCACAACTTAAGTAGGTGTTTATTATATCTCTGTATAAAGCGCCGAAGGATTAAACAATTTCAGATTCTCTTGACACTTCGCTTGATGTAATATAATTCAAGAGCTACAATCGTATCAAAACGAAACATCAAAACAATTTATCTCTTTGAATACAAAACACACTACTCTTTTCTTTTTTACTTTAACACCCCCTCCCCGTTTATATGTAGTTTTTTAACTGGTCCGTTCGACTCCCCCTCCCACCAAACATGCTCGCCCTTTCAGCCGTGGGGGCGTTATAATGTGACAGTCAATCCCACTATTCGTTGTTAAAAGAGTAGCCCAAGAGTTGGCGGTGGGTGGTGATGACTAGCTGCCTTCCCTCTAGTCTTACACTGCTAAATTAGGGACGGCTAGCGCAGATGCGCCTCGTGTAACTTTGCGCGAAATTCAAAATACAAACAAACTTTTTAACTTGCATTATTTTTATTTCCAATGTAAGTATTTTATTTTTTAAGGTCCTTATTTTGTAAAACATCGTATTTGAGAAAACGATTCTAGATTGCTACACCTCTAAACTACTGAACAAACGGTTTTATTGCAGCAAAAAATTAACTAAACAATATTATTATCATCGAGTACTTATTTTCAAGAACTAAACTTTACCAATAAAAACAATTAATTTAGTTTTAAGGTTTCAATAAAAGTTCGTATAGTAAAACAAAGTACTCGATTTATTTTTGTGGTTCAGAAAGGTAAAGCACAGTAAATATTGTAAACGTTAATACACTAAATCGTAAGTGGCCAGGTGGTGAGGGCGCTTGACTCGCACTGTGCGGTTCGGGGGTTCGAATCCTCCCCGTTCTAAAAATATGTTCAACGTTGTCCCGTTAATAACGGTTGGAGACGGCTTGAATGGGTAATGAAGAAAAACTTTAATATAAGTTTAACATAACAGCAAATATACAACGTTTCGACAAGGTCTTGTCATCATCAGGTACAAGTAATTTACACAGACACGGATATATATGTATACAGTATTGAACAAAGAAATCACATGACCGGAAGTGTTGCAAAACTTAGAAGAGGTATCTAGGCACCCCGGGGTGTTGGTTTAGAGTAGGGTTG
>NW_013666845.1:29281-31811 GCF_000517525.1 Limulus polyphemus | reverse complement strand
CTAAATAATTTTTGTTTAGTAACGATTTTAATTTAGGGTCGGGTTTTTGTGAGAATTTGACCCACTACTTGTTGGTAAAAAAATAGCTCAAGAGTTGGTGATTCTTTCTTGCCTTTCACGGCTAAATTAGGGACGGGTAGCGCAGATAACCCTCGTGTAACTTTGTGCGAAATTCAAACCAGAGACTAAGCCATATTTCGATGCTTTTTCCTAACACTTTCCTTTCAGCACTTTTCCTTACATTTAAGTTAAGAAGGACACTTTCATCCTACCGCCTTCCTTTCAAAATGTTTCGTTCTGATTGTAGTTCGTCATTATTTTTTAAAATAATTTTCGTTGATTCATTGTATAAGCTAAATCTTTGCTTATTTTACTCCTTAAATTCTTGTTTGCTTGTTGTTAAGCGCAAAGCTACATCTTGGGCTATCTGTGTTGCGCTCATCACGAGTATCGAAACCCAGTTTTTAGCGTTATAAGCCTTCAGACGATATAATTACTAAGTTTACACGTACAATTATATAAGTTGAAGAAATTGCCAACTTCATTGGGATCCAAAATTTTCTTGCTACAATTTGTCAAAAATATTTATCTTTGTACGAATTGATCGTGATGGGCTTCCATTTAAAATGTATTGTAAACGACATCGGTTAAATCGTTCCCTAAAAGGAAAAAGAAGATATTTCCATTCATAAAATGATTAAAATGTATTCATATTTTACTCTGAGTCACACATAAACACACAGAGACCTCGTGGTTAACACACCTAACTTAAACACGTTAACTTCATGCATACCTGTCCTGGTTAACTAACTCAACGACCTGGCTCTCTGTCAGTCCAGATTATATATCACACATTTCTTTGTCTGGGATCTACATTACTCGAATTCTTATGATTCATGGAGATTATACTTTTTTGAACAATAGTCAGGTATATTTTATACATGAATAAATAGATTATATAAAGCAGGCACCACTTGTTTTTGAAGTGGTTCGAGGTACAACAAACCTGTGTACATGTTCGAAGTGGTTTGTGTGTCAATGGGACACGAACCATGAACCTTCAGGTTCACAATATGGGCACGCTAACTAATACTTATCGAAAATCCAAAATTCGGTAGAATAACGCTTATATTGAGCATAACATTTAGCGATATTTTATTTGATACAGTGTTTTAACACAAAGGCTACAGGTTAGCTTTACTGATATTTTGGTTGGACTATAAAGAAAAAGAGGTTAAATTAGACGAAACTCTCTATGTTCCACACCAGGAATCATTTGTCTACGTTGCAATATTTCGTTTGAAATTAAGTTGGTATGATATGTTGCTGTTTGCACCAAGTTATCTCAGTGAAAATTCCTATTAAGCCGACAAATGCATTGATCAAAATACTATAGAAGAAACAAACGTGGTCATTTTAGTTTATGCGGTTTAAGGTGCAGATTCGATTTGAATTACAAAATATAATTTTGACTTTGATTTGAATGAAAGACAGTCAGATCTGAAAAGAAGCATTTGTAGTGTTAATTGTTTGTTTGTTTTTAATTTTGCGCAAAGCTACACGTCCCTAATTTAGCAGTGTAAGACTAGAGGGAATCAGCTAGTCATCACTACTCACCGCCAACTCTTGAGCTACTCTTTTACCAACGAATAGCGTCACATTATAACGCCCCCACGGCTGAATAGGTGAGCATGTTTGGTGGGACGGAAATTTGAACCCACGATTCTCAGATTGCGAGTCGAGCGCCATAACCACCTGGCCATGCCGGGCCTGTAGTGTTAATATTACTTATAACTGTTAAAAATAACAATATCAGCATACGCATAGAACAATATATTAGGTAATTTCTTCCTTGCAAAATGTAAGAAAATATTGTATCAAATTCTGGATATTTGACAAAGGACTGTTAGGGTAATATTTTTTTTTCTCAAAAAACAAAAAAGTCTAAGAAAGTTTCTTCCAAATTTCGTTAATTCAATAATTTTTATATCAAAATATAATTTCCATCTTATATTGTAATTATACATTTACCACATAAATATGTTTCCTTTCCATTACTTTCTTTCCACCGGTGGTCAGCAATAAGTTTCGCCTTCTGGGGTTCGATTCCTGCTGTGGAAAGAGTGTATATAGCCCATCACATTGTGTAGCTTTGCACGAAAAAAAACACCAAAACCACTACAAAATAAACAAGCGTTACTTTAAAATTCCCGTCCGTCTTCATTGAAACAGCAAAGTATTTTTTGTTTGGAGTGATCCACCCAATAAGATGTTTTCTCTTTCTTTTCGTTTTTCTTAAATCAATTGTTTGGTATAAATCTGTGAGCAGCACGCTTTTATTTTATTTTTGCTAAACATGGCCTTCATGTTTAGAAAAACATTGGATATTTTCTGAGTTTTATTTATTTTTCTATTCAATTTCGCTAGTATGATGCACTGTATTAAGTTTGTTTGTTTTTGAATTTCGCGCAGCCGTCCCTAACTAGAGGGAAGGCAACTAGTCATCACCACCCACCGCCAACTCTTGGGC
>NW_013666845.1:25574-29231 GCF_000517525.1 Limulus polyphemus | reverse complement strand
AAGGGTGAGCATGTTTGGTGTGACAGGGATTCGAACCCGCGACCCTCAGATTGCGAGTGCCTTAACCACCTGGCTATGCCGGGGCTTGTATTAAGTAAATAAACTAAACTATATAGTAGGTCTCATAATATAAGTGAAAACACACAAACATTCGCCTGTTTTTCATCATCCTTTCTTAAAATCCGATTTAATTTAGAATTAATTCTTGTCGACGTAAACACATTGAAACGGTTGCATCAGAGATAAACAAACATGATTATTTAAGACATTTATGGTTTTTGGAGTCCAAACGACCTATCTTAAAACTAATATGTCAGTTAAGCCTAAATGTATCGGTAAACTATTACAATCTCATATAACAATAACGATATTGACCAGCTTTTCTTCACCATAAGGTAATCTAAATTATTTTATGTATATGAATAATGTTATGACATTTCGTCGAATTCATTGTTCAATATCATACAGCGGATCAGCTGTTTAATGAATGTACATATATATACTTGAATTAATATACTTGAAACAGTCGGTTATTAGTGAAACTCCATAATTACAAAATTTCGGAAGAACAAGACAATTGTACGCTTCACAAATATATTATTTATTCACAACCATGATGATGCCTTTACTGGCGAAACTATGGTCGTGAATAAATGATGTATTTGTGAAACGTACAATTGTTTTGTTCTTCCTAAATTATATATATATATATGATGCATTTCATCTGTGGTGAAAAATAGAATAAATCTTTAATATATATATATGTTATTCATTAGGTTTTATTAGTTTAGTTTCTGTATTTATAGATTAAAAAACATCAAAATAGTTGTCCATTTCATAAATATCAGAAAATGCGTTCTTTACTGTTGTTACTCGTCACAAAATGGGGCTTTTATAACACGAAACACAATTAAGTGAAGATATCATTTCCTTTCTGTTTTAATGTGTTTATTTTTGTTATTTAGTAACTATAATTATGAAATATATTTCTAATGACCTAATATTTACATTAACTGCACTAGCCTGCTCTGCATTTTAAGTTGTTGTTTTTTTCGAATACCTTCCAATGTCATAAAGCTATTTTCTTCTTTTTTAGATTTTCTTCTAGGTTGCTTTTGATGTGTCAAAGTGAACTTTTTCCTTTATATAGTTTTTTTTACTCCTTTTGGTGTATAGATGTGAAAACCTCATATTTGTTATAAAGTTAAAAATGGGAATCGTATGTTTCAAAATTATGAAATAATTAATTTTAAAAATTTTCGACGGTGTTTTGAATAATGTGAAAATTGTATTAGTAAATAATTTTGTTAATGACACTTCAAATTATTCGGTGCAATTTTCTTAGGGGGTCCATCTTTTTTGCATTACTTTTCGGGGACCCGCAATATGACGGGCCCGTAGGTGCGTTGCCACGATTGCACCGACGTTAAATACGCCACTGTTTTAGTATAACACAATTTGGAGGAAGAAAGAAGTCTCTACGGTTGCTAAGTTCTAGACAAAATTTCAAGTATGAAGTACATATTTTGTGTAAAATTATTAATTCAAAAATTAATCAAAATGTGCCTTTAAGGAAATATACAATCAGTCACTGACTTGTACTCTAAAATTTGTTTAGTTGTGTTAAAAGTGTAAGTGTCAGATATATTTATTAATATTTCATTACTATCTTAAATGATACTGTTACGATTTTGATTTAGAGAATGAGGAACATAAACTTATAAATTATGTGAGTTTATTTGTTTGTAATTATGCACAAAGCTACACAATGGGCTATCTGTCCTCTGCCCACCACGGGTATCGAAACCCGGTTTCTAGCGTTGTAAGTCCGCAGACATACCGCTGTGCCACTGGGGGTCAAATTATGTGAGATTTGTGCATTGATACATAAAAAATGATTCACAAAAAATCCTGTAAAAATTGAGCGTATAGCCCTAAAGAACCAGAGTTATGTAATAAAATCTTAAAATCAATGTTCTCCTAATACACAGTGGCCCAATAATCAGTTGACCCACTTTTAATCCTCTTCTGTGTGGATAACAGCATTCAAACTCTTTGGTTCTTTATCAGTTTGCGTTTCATGCTTATATGCTGTTCAGATAAACAATAACCTGAAAAAAGAAGAAAGTTAAAAAATAACTAGTATTTTAATTTGGAGCAACTAATTTTTAAATCACTCTGCACATCTTGATTTAAATCGCCAATGATAAATGTCAATCAAAAGATAAGTCATTTTAACAAAACAGTTGAAACACTGTTTACCTCTGCGGCAAGTCTGATGGCTTAACGCTAAGCATCGGATTTCGATATTCGCGGTGGGCAAAGCATAGATAGTTCATTGTGTAGCTTTGTTTTTATCAAAAACAAACAACCCGTACTTTTCTCACAATAACCCAACTAACTTTTAAAAGTAAGAAAAATCAACATTGTTTTGTTATTTACCATGTTTAAGTCGATTATTTTATTATTTACTAAATAAACACGCCATTCTAGATATAATAAACATACACAAATCAAGTTAAAACAAGGAAAGAGCAAGAAATGAATGTATTATATTTGATTGTTGTTTCACCCATCATTGACCCCCAACAGTGTACGTGTGGGAAATTAGGGCATAAACAAGTTGTTATTTTTTTTCTTTCAATTGTAGTTAACGTCCCACATCAAAGGGGTGAGTGAACGTGGTTTAGGTCTTGAACACCCCTAGTCACATGACCAATTTGCATGCAGAAATAGGAGACACTCGCAACTTTACCTTTCGCCTAAGGACATAGAATATGCATCCAAACATATTGACTTGTTTCAACGTCTAATATCGAGAATAACTTGAATCCTGAGACATGGCTATACAATAACGACTTACTAAAGATGTTCCAGTCTAGCCAACGCAACAGTCAAGTCGAATTTATCAAAACATTAAAAAACATTTTTTTTTTCACAAGATACATGTAACTTAGACAACAAAAAAATAAACACTTAGAATTAATCGACCTACTATTGTGTTTCGAATACTAGTATCCAAACGCAATTTTATAATAGAACAAACAAAAAAGTTTATCAAATTGCAGAAAACACGTTATATAGTCAAACCCAAACCCTGACAAACTAAAATTTGTCTCAAGTGATAGTGTGTTCACGGATAGTTTTTTATTTTATTACTCTGGCTTTTTTTTTTAGAACAAAGCCACATTGGGCTGTCTGCTGTACCTACCTCGGGAAATCAAACCCTGGATTCTAGTGTTGTAAGTTCGTAAACTTACCACTGACCCACCGGGAGACAGGCAATACGATGGCAAGAGCAGATAAATTAAGCCATTTGAAACGACTGTGAGCTTGTGGTGGTGGCAGAAAGATGTAGCATGTTTATTATATGTAGTGTGGTTTGTTTGATATAATTATATTAAGATAATGATCATTCGTAGATTCTGAAAACTATATTAAACAGAAAATAAACTTATCGATACGTTCATTGTGTAATGAAGAATATTTGATTTGTTGTTTATCACATAATTTAACTTGCTCAAAGGAAATATTTTTCTGTATTACAAACAATACTTCTCGCACAAACTTCAAAAAAGAAAGACAGAACTAAATACACATGAATCCTTCCAATACAACATGAATTTTAATTGAGATTTCAATTATGATACACAAATA
>NW_013666845.1:15006-24574 GCF_000517525.1 Limulus polyphemus | reverse complement strand
ATCGAAACCCAGATTCTAGCGTTATTAGTCCGCAGACATACCGCTGTGCCACTGGGAGGGGCACAAATAATTAGGACAAGATAGAACTAAATGCAAGTGAACCTATCCACTACAAAATGAGTATTTAAATGTTACACTTACCAATCGCTAAAAAATCTATTAAGGATAAGAGAAAAAAAAATACGTTGACATAAATCCTTATGCAACAGAATGAGTCTTAAGAGTTGTTGCTTGCCAATCGTGATTGGTTTAGCAAGGACACAAAATAACTAAATTAAAATGGAACTTTCGGGTACAAGATGAGTCTCAAAGAAGTTTTACTTCACAAAATTCCAGTAAAAACAAGATGTATCTAAATGAAAATACATCCATTCCGCTACAAGATGAGTTCTAATAGGTTTTATTTACTAATCGCCAAAATCTTAGTAAAGACAGTAAATAATTAAACTCAAATGAGTGAATCTTTAGGAGACTCAATTGCTTGTTACCGTACGATTTTATTTCACCAAACAACATTCTCATCTTGGGAACAAACTGGCAACTAACTATAATGAGACATGTAGATATATGCCCCCAGTGGTTTATCGGCAAGTCTGAGGCTTATAACGCTTAAAACCGAGTTTCGACACCTGTGATAGGCACAGCATAAATAGCCTAATGTGTAACTTTGTGCTTAACAACAAACAAACAAACAAATATATTTTTAAATCAGATTAAAGGAAGATAATCAAAAGAACAAAATATTGTGGTGAAAGTTTAACTCACACATGGTCAAATAATATATTTTAATTAGTTAACATGACGAAAAAATACAAAACTATCTAGCAAAAAGTAGATTTGGCGTCTTTAGCCCGATAGTTTGTGCACACAATGTGATCCATTAGATATGTCGTGATTTAAAGAAGTTAATGTTTCATATTTAACTCTCGATATTTGTTCATAAAATAAGCAACAACATGAAATTCGATATTATCTCCAATCAGAGCATATGCTTACTTCTTTGAACTTGTATTAACAGTTTTCAAATCAATTTTATTTAATATAAGATTAACAATTTTGACAATTAGTTTTCCAAATGCAGAGAGTTAACATTGGGTAAAATATATGTTTCATTTTCATGAAGTTAAGTGTTGACATTTTTTTCCATTATGAATAGGTTCAAACCTCTAAACACACACACACACAAAATATAGTACTATATTGCTTAGGCTATATTCCTGTGTAACTATACGACATAAAAATTTCCAACAGGGCCATATTATTATTTCCTAGGATCTGATTTTTTCTACACTATTTATTACATCAATAATTTTGGAATAAAACAATAACAAAAAACAACAACATCTATATTATTAAAATGGTGAGAAAATTTACTTCTTTATAACTGTGCTAATACTGAAATAATTTCAATTATTAATAATGAATTTTAGGTTGCTCACACACGTGTAAAATCGTTTAGTCAAACGTTTGCATCTTTCCGACGTATGGAGCCCTAAACTACTAATAACTTCGAATACCCATTTTATTGGCTATCCTGTACTGCTTGGTTTACTATAGGAAAAGAGGCTTTAAGGTTCAAATCTAAGTTTTGCGGACGTAATTAGTCCTTTCCCTGAACTATAATACTCCATTTCTTGCACGTCTAGAAAATGTTAAATGAAATCATTTAAGGACTGAACGACCTGAAGCCTTTTATAATTGTATGGTGGGTCCTGAATAAAATTTGGTTCTTTAGTCAGATTATATAAATAAGTTGTTCTCGAACTTTTTCGTCTGCTGACCACGGAAGCGGGGAAAAAGACCCTGCAGATCACCTACCGGTCCTACCCCACTCACTTTCTATTCCCACTGAAAAAAATAAAAAAATAAACATCAGAATATATGGGAAGAATTAATGGCGTTGCTTTTGATGTAACTTCCATTTTAACCCGCCCGCGGACCGCCTGGAGGTCCCTCGCAGACCACATTTTGAGAACCACGGATATAGATGAATGAATGGTCAGACGAATAAATTGACAAATGGATATGCGAATGAATGAACGAACTGCCAGACGGCCGCGCAGTTAGAGATACATGAGCTGTTTCGGTCTTTAAAAATTAAAATTAAAAATGAAACCAAGTGATGAAAGATGTAATGGTAATACAAAAATTAATATGGATACTTTTTTTTCAAATAAGTCAAAAATTGTCGTTGTAGTATACTAAATATGTCAAATAACGTACTGGTTTGTTAGAACGAGCTCAGACACATTAACCAATAATATCTGGGGATTAAAGGTTACATTGAAAATTCTTCTTAGCACATTTTTTCTTCAATTCTCAACATATAATTTATGCAATTATGATCCTGGGTTTGAAATTTAATGACCACCTTTAGAGCATACTTACAGTTTCAGAAATCCTACATCCCATACGTTCTTGAAATGTACATCTTGATTCACCAGGAAGAAAAGAAAAATTAAACGAACATTTATTAGATTTTAAAAGTAATTTGTTTATGTAATAATACTTCATTCTAGACTTGTAAAGCGCTTCAGGCAACAATGCACAGGATGTCCAGAAGCTATGCTAACAAATTTATTAGCATTTATTTCTGACTATGTTGAAGTTCGTCTCGGTGGATGCTTTAAGCTTGAAGGGGTATAACGCTAAAAATTTGGATTCGATACCCGCAGTGAGCAAACTCATTGTGTAGCTTAGCACTTAAGACAAACAAACACATAAAAAAGTATATTGAAATTCATGTCAGGCGCATATTATGCTGCTTTGATATTCTATACATGTTGCAATGTACCTCCACCGGCCTAATAGAACCCTAGTAGCTACTGTGTCGCAGAAGTTTAAAGCTACTATTTGTGGAACATAAGAAAAATGTTACTGATGTAATTTCTGACACGAAGCATTAAATAGACTAAGGCAAGACTTATTGATGCTGCTGCGACAAAATCTGTTTAAAGACTTTATAAAGTCACTTTTCATGATGTTTCTCCTTCTTGTATTGTTAATTTTTATTTACTATATTTGTTTCTTTGTTAATTGAATTTCGAACAAAGCTTCTCGAAGGCTATCTTCTCTAGCCGTTCTTAATTTAGAAGCGATACACTAGAGGGAAGTCAACTAGTCAACACTACCCACCGCTAACTTTCGGGCTACTCTTTACTAACGAGTAGTGGGATTGATATTCCCATTATAACGCCCCCACAACTGAAACCCGCAAGTTGCGAATCGAGGGATCTAACCTTTTATTCAGCACTGAGCAAATTAAAAACAGATAGTTAAACTTGTTTTGAGACACAGAATGTACAAATACATTCCAAATAACTGGTTTATATTTCTATATTAGAATGTTCAGCACATGATAGATATGCACCAGTCTTTAAGAAAAACGACCATATAAATAAAACACACAGCTGCGCCACAGATATAAAATCGGCAAGACGAAGTCCTGGCAGAATGCCGGGTCAATATTAAAATCATTTATCCTTATTCTTATTTACTGGCTCTGAAAATGGGTCGTTTATTTCAAGCTTTCCTAGAACTTTTCACAGTGAACAATGAACGTTGTCTTATTGAGACCAACATATCTTGAAATAAACTAACAAATACTAACTGGAGGTCGATAACGTTGAAGTAATGTATGATTCTACTTGGACAATGCAACGAATAATAAAAAAAGTCTAGCTAATTGTCTTAACGTCATCGTCGTGTCCTTTTAAGGTTATCCCCAAAAGCTCGAACTAATCCTCACGCTAAAGAATCTTTTTACACAGCACTAGTTGGTAACAGCATGCAATAATAAAGTTATGACGGTTTTTAAAGATGTTGCATCATGGGTTTCCTAATGTTTTGTTGCTTGTTGAATTTTCGCAAAGATTTGTTTGAAGTTAAGCACAAAGCTACACAATAGTGCTCTGCCTCCCACGGGTATCGAAACCCGATGGCTTAGAGCACAGATAGTCCATTGTGTAGTTTTGTGCTTAACTTTAAACAAACAAAGAGTTGGCCCCCAGCGGACTTACAACGCTAGAAACCACGGGTATCGAAACCGGTTTCTAGCCGCTGTGTTACTGGGGGGGGGGGGGGCTCGCGCATAGATATTCGAGAATTATCTACTGTAGCTGTCCATAATTTTCAAGTAATAGACTAATCTAATCAAATAATATAATTTGACCGTCACTCTTATAACGCACCCTGCAAATGTTTTGTGCAGACTAGTTACAACTATTCTGGCTTAGCCGAAGAGAGGGCAGACCTATGTCACCTTATGCGTCACACTTTAAGAACTTGCTAAAATCGATATACATCTATCACTGTACATAGGCATAAAACGAAAATGGAAATAAGGATTTTTCCGTCTTAATTACTAACAACAATCTTCGTTTTTTTTTAACTACTATTATCAACACCAGGACTCAATTTTAGGCAGAACGATTAGGAATAGTCTGTGTTCTGGTGTCTCTGTGGAGAGCAGGAAAGATCGTTTTTAAAAATCATCTTATAATGTAAAATTGAATGTTATAATTGATCTTAGAAAATAACAGTGATTCATCTCCTTAACTATTTTCCTAGGATCTTGTTTATGTTATTTTATGATAACGTTGAGGTTAATATGATTCCATAAAACCACGTAAAAAAAAGAAACTTTATTTTTACATTAATTAATGGAAGCGTTTGTTTACCATCTGAGAATCTCGACATCTTATACGTGCGCTATCTCTCTACAACATTGATTCATTTCGGTCCTTATTTTTTCTTAGAATAATTTTAATTAAAAAATTTTAAAAAGAAACGCGACGTTATTTTGATTTTTACAACACGGAGACGCGAACCATAGACATCCGATGTCACAGTCTAGTACTCTCATTACTTGGACAATTAAGAATGATAATAACGTTATGACATTAGTAAATTTTGTGTTATGTTTGTCTCAAACTACACATAGAAAATTCGAATCGACGAATAATGGTTCTCGTTTTAAGTTAACTTGGAAATCGGTAGGCTCGAATAATATAGCTAGCTTATCACATGGACCAGCAACAAAAAAAAAGTTCTACCTCTTGATACTTAGACGTACTATTTCTTAGACAAACCACAACACTCCTATTCATCTGTGGCCCGGCATGGCCAGGTGGTTAGGACGCTTGACTCGCAAGCTGAGGGTCTCGGATTCAAAACCCCGTCACACTAAACATGCTCGTCCTTTCAGCCGTGGGGGTGTTATAATGTTACGGTCAATCCCACTATTCGTTGGTAAAAGAGTAGCCCAAGAGCTGGTGGTCGGTGGTGATGACTAGCTGCCTTCCCTCTAGTCTTTCACTGCTAAATTAGAGACGACTAGCGCAGATAGCCCTCGTGTAGCTTTGCGCGAAATTCAAAACAAACAAACCTATTCATCTGATTCTGTTGCATGAAATAATATGAATTAGACAGTCATACACATTTGACCTAATAATATTTTGAAACTGAATACAATTTTTGTTGAAACTCCATAACATTGTAAAAGATTCGATATTCTATATTTCAAAATTCTTGAGTTTAATTCCAAAGATTCAAATAACTTAGATATTATTGTGTATAATGTTAAAATAATAAATAAATAACACACAGAGTTAAAATCGATACACAATTTAAAAATGTTATAGATTGGCGTCCAAAATGTAGACTCTACATGTTTCGACGTTTACCACGACATCGTCAGGAGCGAACTTGCAAGACACAAGTGTCATATTTATTCTTTCTTAGCTAGGTCGTGTGATTTATGTGTATCTTTACATTTCTGCACAAATCTCAGAGTACATCCCGTCACATTCTTATACCGATATTCGCCGAACCTTTGTCTTTATTTAATAACCGGGTCTCGTTTGATTCCTAGACACCTAATGTTGGGTCGGGTTAATACTTGGAAGGGTGACCATCTGGGAATACCAGATGATGATGGCACTATTACTTTGAATCGGTATGTGTGGGGACTTACAACACTAGAAATCGGGTTTCGATATCCGTGGTGAGCAGGGCGCAGATAGTCCATTGTGTAGCTTTGTGCTTAGTTAGAAACAACAACTATTTAATAATTCATGATCTTTTTTACACTTTATTATTTCTAAAGATTCACGGATATTATTGGCTCTAATACCCTTTGGTTGAAGCAATATTACTGTTTTTCCCATAATATTTTATGTTGTGTTTTTGTTGTTGTTTTTTTTACATGTTCTGCTATGGCCAAATTTTCAGTCCCTTCATTTTCTACACATCCCTTATGTTATACTAAAGGATATTTTAAATTACGTTTTGTCTGTCCAATATATAAACATTAGCACATTCACATTCAGTTATATTGTCAAATACAATAGGCACTATCACCAAATGAAAATTTCCTCCATGTTATAAAGGGCACATAGCCTATTTTTCACTGCTGCTGAGCAATAATATTATAACTCTTCAAACTAATAGATATGGTCACTTTTATTCAATCAGTTCATGTGATTTGTAGCCTAAAATTAATCACAAGTTACACTGTTCATATCAATGTTTTCACAACATTGTCTACGTCAACTCTCTCTCTTTTTTTGAGGAAACACAAAAACTGACAGCGAAAATTTGCTCGGACTCAACACGATTTTGAGTTGATCAAACGAGACATTGCTTTTCAACAGCAACAAAGTGCAAGAAAATATATAATATTAAGTGCTAAAGTACTCTGTATAGTTACCTAAGCTGTATTTACATTGAAACTGATTTTAATAACTAGAAACTCACAGTAACATGTATTTCAAAAGCACAAACATTCATCTAATACTTTAAAAAAAGATTAACTTTCTTGAATACCTTTATTACTGTTCGCAAATTAGGTTACTCTGGTTACCTGCATCTGTTATTTATTAACTCAAAATGTTCGAATTAAATGTGAGCAATTGAAAAACAAAATTCTACAGTTCGTACTATTTACGATATTGATATAAGTCAACAGAATTAATTTTGAAATAATGAGCATCAAACATTTACGATAGGTCACAAAACGAAAAAAAACCGGACCAATATAAAATCTTTGTTCATATCACGGTAGTTTTGAAACTTTTTAATTCTGATTACATTTTAATATATATACATATTTCTAAACGTCTAATCATACAAGCTATAATCTACAGGGACAAAAAATTTTTTTCAGAACGAAATGAAAACAGCAACAATTTAGCACAAACTTTTTTAAGCGTGTTGTTAAATATACAAACATCGGCTTGGCTTGTTGATTACGTTTCAATGAATGAGTGAACTGAATTTATCATAAAAATACTCAGCACAGTCTGTTCCAAGGAGATTTAAAAAGAAACGGTGCCGTGTTGTAATAGTGATTAAATACTTTCATTGAACGATCATAATATAAGATTTTCTATTCCATTAAGGACTGGTTTCGGTAACCGAACCTAGTACAATAATACAAAAATAAAAAGTTGCATTGTCTGAAATTGGTATATGAGGGGGGGGGGTTGTTTATGAAACAAATTTGATATTGTGGTTAAGAATTCTAAGAAGTAATACTTATGCCGCCTTTAGGTCGTAAACACGACTGACTCATAACTTTGTTAATCAAATAAACTGATATTTTTTCTGCATTTACAAATTACTTAGTTACAGTCAAGCAAAGAGTACACAATAAGAAACTACTGATTTTCAAATGACCCACAACCTACTAACGTCAAACATGCTGATGACTAAGAAGTAGGAGAAGCATATGAGATTGTACACACCCACAGTGCCAGCATCTTTTGTAAACAACCAGTTCAATTCTTATAAGTTCGTACAACTTAATAACATATATCGTAATCTACAGGATTCATTATCAAAAACAAAAATTTGGCTTCAAACAAAAACATAATATAGTACTTGCAATCAGACAAAAAAAAACAAAAGACTGGATTACAAATAATTGGGAGAATCTTCTAGATGCTAACTCATGTTAACTTTCCCAATAGGAAGAGTCAGGATTGAATAGCTCAATTCGTTAATTAGAGAAATGGAAAAAAAAATTAAGGAGAAAGTTAATGAAGAATTATAGGGACAGACACTTAAGTAACGCTGCTGATTAAAGCTGACAGGATTTTTGTAATTCTGTCTTATGGGAATCATATAAAGTTGTGTATGTTTCTAACCCTTTAACCTTTTCTCGCCCCTTTCTCGATTTTTTATATTGTAATTGAATACGGATATGAGCCATCTGTCAGTAAATGACGAATGAGTATTTTTGAAGCAATCGCAACGCTCGTATGTAAGTATACATTCATATAGAATGCGGTAATGATATTTGGAGTCTTGTGAATACTATATGCAGTATGTTTATTTAGCTTAATGAAAAGTACGTGATTTTTTCATAAACTGTAAGCAATAACGAGATTTTCAATACTCTCAAAGGCCTGGAGGTTACGGCACTCAAATTGCAATCTGCAGTGAGTTCGCCCTTTCATCGGGGGTGGGCGCTATAATGTATCGATCAATTCCACTATTCATTGATTAAAGGTAGTCCAAGAGTTTGCGGTGGGTGATGTTGACTAGTGCTTTCTTTTTATCTCATTAAAATTAGGGACGGATAGCGCAGGTAGCTCTAGAGTAGCAGCTTTGCGCGCAATTCAAAAACACAATGATACTCTCATTATATATATATATATATATAGGGAGAGAGTGAAAGAACTAACATTAAAAGGGATGAAAATATTAACAAAGAATATGTCTCTATCCAGTTACGTGATTTTTGTTGTAATTGATACACAACTCACCACATCCGTAAGACTGCAAACCCTGGATTTGAATTATGCTTCTCTAGGGATATCAGTTCCACACCACTAAATTACGAAATAAGAAAGGTCTTTAGACTAAAACTCTAAAATTAAGTCTAAGCCTTTCTTTTAATAAATGAATAAGATATATTAATAGTTTTTTCTCTTGGAATACCACTCTAAACCAGTCAGAATCGACTTTTAGTAATGAACACTAATATAAAATTATGTCATATTTTCAGTCTTATATGCAGCTGAGTGAAGGCAGTTTACATTATATACTTTCTCGTTTTATAAGTACTCACTGTTACATTAACGCTAGTTTGTCTAGTTTTTTTTTTTACTTTAATTCAGACGTAATCCTTTTAGCCCAAGGTAATCAAAAAACTGTTTACCATGATACCAAAAAGTATTTTTTTCTTACACTGTTACAACGTTATACATTTAGCAATATTTCTAAACCCTATAATAAATGTGGTATAACTTACAGGAAATTACATTTTATACCATAGGTAATTATTATTCTATACCATAGTTAATTAAATGAGAACTCGTTTCATGTCCTTAAGCTATGGAAATAGTGCATGAAAAAACTAAACAAACAGAAGTTGAAGCTGACAGTAAACATAAACTACTACAGTTAAGCCTTGTTAAAAGCTAATCTTTATTTAAGAACAAATGTTTCTGGCCCGGCATGGCCAGGTGGTTACGATGGTCGACTCGCAATCTGAGGTTCGAATCCCCGGCCCACCAAATATGCTCGCCCTTTCAGCCGTGGGGGCGTTATAATGTGACGGCCA
>NW_013666845.1:0-14900 GCF_000517525.1 Limulus polyphemus | reverse complement strand
AGGGACGGCTAGCGCAGATAGCCCTCGTGTAGCTTTGCGCGAAATTCAAAACAAACAAACAAATGTTTCTCAAGAGAATGAACGTAGTATTAGATTGAAAATGTACCGTCTAATTCAGTGTTGCTTTTCCTACTTTATTTTTCCGTTTTACAATATCACAAATATATTTTATTGTGTATAAATAATGTTCAATATCTTCGATATGTTGCTTATTAGAGATATAATGTAATTTTGCAAATTAATTTAAAATTTTATAAAGTTCTAGGGATGCTATTTTCGTTTAATAACGGCAACCTCTTATTTTACCTTATCTTTGCGTTCATTTTCTGTATTTCACCGATGATTTTACTTGTATGTTTTCTTCAAAACCTGATGAAGATCTGCGTTAGCAAACTACCGCACGTGAATGAATCTAAAATGAATACTAAAAAGTGCTTTCCCTCTAGCTGCAACTTCATTGTGATGATCAATACGTTTCACTAAAGTTACGAATAACATAATGTATTATTTTTTAAATATGATTGTACTTTAATATTTGAGACCTACTTTCTTCAAAATATCCCTACAGAATTACGAAAAACAATGTATGATGAATGAGTATGTCAAAGCTGAAATAAAAAATCAAATATTTTTATAATCACATAGTAAGAAGGAGATTAAGTCGAAATTACTCAATTTTAACGTTGTTCGTTAATGGTTCGTGTAGTAGTTGCGTTCGTGGCTCACAAACAAACATCTCACTAAATCTTCAAGGGAACAAACACCGAATGCCATCAGCTATCCACGAGAAATCAACAAAAAAGTCTCGTTAGAGGTCAGAGAGGATATTGCGGGAGCGACTCGCTATAAAAGGCGTTTCAAGGTCGCCCATACAACAAGAAAAATGTGACCAATCCGATACGAGGAAAGAAGCTTTTTAACACGTATGAAAATACATATATAAATTTTTTTGTTTCTTGCACAGTCAGGTGAGTTTTCTGGTCCAATGATATTTGGTATACGAACACATGGAGATAAAGTTTATTTGTATTCTATCCACTGGCGTTAATACATCAATGATTGTTCCTCATATACGTTTTATTTATTTTTTTCTATGCTTTCTTTTGATCTGTTTTCGTCCTAAGCTGTTGAGATACAAATGCTTAGGTAGATCGGAAGTATTGCACATGTATATGTGGGTAGATAAATTTTCTTTTAAATAGTTGTGCAAATATGCCACACATACCACATTTCCCTTGTGTTGCAATAACCGCCCTTTTTTGTCTTTCAAAATAAGAACGAATAACATTCCGCACCAACTAGTTTTGTAAAATAAGAGTAATTCCCCAGATATCTGGTCATGTCCCACAACATAACTCCTAAATGTTTAGGCTAGAAATCATGAAATCTATTACATAGATAACTGTTATGAAAACAATACTGTTCACAACAAATGGGGAAAAAAAACCTATGCTGATCGAACGTATCTCATTTAAAGGATTAGGTAATATGAAAATTTTCAAAGCTGAAAACTAATTAAATACTTAACTTGAATGTCATAATATGAACCAATAAACATTTAATTAAACCGATTCTTTATTTACGCTAGAAAGTAAAAATGCAAAAACACTTCGGTTTCTGAAAGAACGCTGAACCTAAAGTTACTTTATATTCAGGAAGGGTGAAAGATGAATAGTTACTGAAAAAAAAACCTTAACTATACGTAGTTGAGATTTAAAATATCTAACACAGGCTTAATTTGAAAGATCCTCATTTAGCCATGTTTTCTGTTATGTCTTTAGAAGGTTATCTACTGACAAACTATATTATAAAAGAAATATGACCGAGATGTTTTTGTTTTGTTTTAATTTGAATCATTTTTAGAGAAAACATGAGGTAATGCAACTTTATCGAACCATATTCTAGAACGCCACAACATTAAATTTAGTCCTTTAAAAAACGCTAAAATGTTTCCAGACAATTGTGGAGCAACGTTTTGTGTTTTATCAAAGCAACGCTATACGTATCTGAAATGATATTCAACGGTATCATTGGGTATACAACGGATTTAACTTATTTTATTCAGTATCTGTATTGTGTATACTGTTTACATTTGTCAAAAGAGGAAGCTGCTAAACAGAATCTTTGAGTGTAGTTTTTCTCCATAGAAACACGCACGTATGATGTGGTACTATTCAAGTCCAAAATAGGCAAGTTAGAGCGAATTAGATTGCTAGCTGTCTTACGTGGGTAGCAGGAAGCAGGTTATGTCACTTAGTCATACTTTCATGTATAATCAGAATAAAAAAGTATGTAATTTAAAAAAAATATCGTTATCAAGGCTAACATGCTATTAAAATGAACACAGAGATAAGTGAAGGACGACAAGAAGGCTATGGAAATGAAAAAAAAAGACAACATGCTAGCGCACTGATATTAGATTATACAGGAATGTTGATGACTGTCACACGATTTTCGAGAAAATAATTTACCAAAAGACACCTAAATTATAAACACTTATAGGTTATCAATAACTTCTCGTCAAAGCAAGCTATTTACGTAGATCAGAACAAATAAAATTACTTATTAAACAATGTAGCTAATTTAACACATTGATTTACCTAGGAGTGATATAAAACAAAACCTTATCATGAGTAGAATGGATTGGTTCATTTTCGGCCGTAAACCCAATAATATCTCAAGACGCTGATGCCTTATGCAAGATACGTAAGACAAACATAGATAGACAGAAGAATAGAATACCCTCAATTAACCTGAGAATAGAAGAAATATTAAATGTAGCCAAATTTATGGTGATGGAGGATTACAAGAATTACAACAAGTGCAAAAAAAAATAATTAAAAATCATTGACCTGTTATGCATATAATGTGTATATTATTATATTCAAATAACAAAGATATATAAAGTATCAGAAATAGCAATGTTTAGTTAAACTATGTCTTTCATTTATTGTAATGGTATTCCGAAAGAAAACTACAATTTTATACTGTTGGTTCGCAAAGATAAAAGAAAAGACAGCCGGTTCAAGTTATCGCTTGAATTGGTTGTCGGTTTTAAAAGCGTTAAATTATTGAACTGTTTAAACCTTGTATCTCTTCCCACTAATTTTTTTAAAAACATAAAAAGTGACCATTTGTATATAGTTATCTGCCTAATGATTAATAAATTGAATAATATTTGAAAACTTTGTTTTCAATGCTTTTGAAACACCTCTTACATGGCAATTCTAGTTTTTTTACCTAAAAACAATTAATGCCCCAAAACCTGAAAATGCATTAAGTACACGTGTTTGAATCTCTATCTATATAAGAATGGTGAAAATGTTACTTATCATTATTTAAATAATAATAATAATAAAAGCACAACTAGTTGTGTCTGGATACTGCCTGCCAGTCCTTGTACAGTTTTTCTCCGAATTGAATGTCAGATACGATTATGATGGGGCAGCTGGTACCATACATCTACTTTTACAATTGAACTGAAAAGAACAGATGTTGCTGCTGGTTACGCAACCAATGTATTCATACCATCGTTTTTTCCTATTTCTTGAGCCACTCAAAAATCAACCACTATCAATGGGATGCTTTTTCTTTTTTTCACATTTTCCTGTGTTGAAGATAAGTTTCTAGCTTATTAGACACATGAAAAGACAATCATTACCCTATTTATGTGCGTTTTTTAGACTTGTAAACTGTTCTTTCTAGGGTTTATTTTCTTTTTAATCTTAATTTATTCCGTTTTGACACAAAACTCTGCTTTAATTTATTTTAATGACAATCCCAAACTACTTTAGAACACAAACTTTACAAAGTAAAATAGTAACGCTACCAAAGTCATATCTTATAGGTGAAAATTGTACAATTTGTAGATATACTTACTGAATTTGGTTTGCATGCTTCAGTGATAAATGCATGAGCAAACTAAATACAATTTATTCTTGATGTTTATATATGTATTAAATATTCACTAAAATTTTCTACAGCTAAAAATGCCCTTTTTAAGTTTATTCACCCTTACTAGAGTAACTACGTATGAAAAAGTTAAACCCTGCGTTGCAAGATGCGTAGATTTTAAAATCTTTGTTTGAGACGATGTCGTTTGTAACTACACCAAATTACTGCCTTCACTTTTCCCTCCTAAAGAAAACCATAATTTCACAACATAAAAAATTCATAGATGGTACGAATCATATCCATTAATAACATTGGTATTTTAAAATAAGTATAAATGCATAATTTATTTACGCTTGAAATAACATCTACAGGGTATCTTATATTTGGTAAAGATTTATACAAAACTGTTTCATAGTTTATTTTCATTGTTTTCTACAGTCTGGATTATTTAGAATCGAATGAAAAAGAAACAATAAGATCGTTCACATACACGTGTTGTGAGCTCAGCCATGCGCAGTTTCATTTTCGATCATGAACCAATGAGAGTTGACACGTGCTGAAGTTTCAATTGTCCACCAGATCATGTATTCCTGTGTAAACCAAAATCAATAAAACTGCTGCATTGTGCTTGAACGAGGCAAACATCTATTTCCTGTTGGCTTTCTTTTTATTTTGGTAATATTAGTTTTTAACAATGCTGAAGGAAATGAAAAAAAACATCACTACACTACCCATATTTCGTGATGGAATCACTGGAACATGTCTTAATCAGTTTATTAACTTAAAAAACTCTAAAAATAGACGTATTCTGTAGTATTTCATCAGTATATGAATTTGTATTTAGAACAAATTATAAAATAATTGAAATAAAAAAGTGTATACTTTCTATTATTTTAAATGCATTCCTTTAAAAATGCCCCCCAGTAGCACAGCGGTATGTCTGCGGACTTACAACGCTAGAATCCGGGTTTCGATACCCGTGGTGGGCAGAGCACAGATAGCCCATTGTGTAGTCTTTTGCTTAATTAACAAAACAAACAAACCTTTAAAAAATTAAAGTATAAGCTAAAAACCAACTTTATTAATAAATAAAAATTACAACCTGTCTTCCTATGAAAATAAATATAACCAAGACTGTTTCATACGGTTTTCAGATATCTTAAACCAGGAGGCGTTACACATGAATAAAATAATGACGGTTAATGTGATCACACAAAAGCATTGCTTAATCAATTATGAATACTTTTCTTCGAAAACCAACTGACGAATATGAGAATTTGGCCAAATTACTAATTAAGGACTCAGAAAAATATCTTTTCATGGTAATTTCTAATTACTATAGAAACAGCTATCTTGGTTTGAGCTATGCAAGAGAAATAACCAGTGACATTGTTTTATGTTCCTTGACTTCTCTCGTTCTGTGAAAAACAATGATAAACTAAATAGATAGATATTTTCGGTAACAGTAAGTTAGGGCTTTCCTTAATATAACTTAACTCAAGGATATGCTGATAAGCTACGATTGCCACGATATATATAGTTAACTATCTAAGATACATGAACGGCGGTTTATCAAGAGCATAGCAGTCTATGCTTCTGCTTTAGAGGTATAGCTAGTTAGTCTTACGAGAAGAAATGAAGGTTAAAACGTGGCATTCGAAAATATATTTTATAAAGTGATTTAACCGCTCTGACCATTACCAGCTATTGTTAGCTACGGAGAGAGAACGTTGTATTTATAAAATGGCCGTTAGTAACATAATTAGATTAGATGTTATTCTGTGAAATACGAATTAAAGCTAGTTTACTCTGTACAATTACTGCTCATTTGATCGTTTCTCTCACGTGATCTTTAATTTTGAACGGAACGTTATCGCTACCTTATTTATAGATGTAGAACGACAATTACGTCTCAAATGTTGACGACGTTGTTTCCTTATTGCAAAGCCACACAATGAGCTATCTGTACTCCGTCCACTGCGGAGGATCGAACAGAGTGGGCTGTGTCCATTGTAGGGATCGAAACCCGAACTTTAGCTTTATAAGCCCTCGAGCTTACTTCTGTGCCACTTAGGAGTACAAATAAAGATTTTTTTCTTACTCCTTCCACTTTCTAACTGGTACGGTCTTAATATTAATATCTTAAACTATCAATCAGTTTAGACCTAAGCTTATTTTATTTCACTTGTTATGTACAATTTACGATAACTTTATTTAATTGTAAATTTTAGGCTATAAATGTGCTTAATTATATGAATTACATACAAACATATATAAGTGCATCATTGTTGTTGTTTGTTATTAAGCACAAAGCTACACAAAGGACTATCTGTGCTCTGCCCACCACGCGTATCGAAACCCGGTTTCTAGTGGTATAAGGCTGCAGACATGCCGCTGTGCCACTGGGGAGCATGTATAATTATAAGATGTAGTATATATATATGTATGCTATTTTTTTTCTATATTTCACATGCGCCATCTGAATTAGTTTATATGTTCTCGATAAATATCATCATCGCTTAGTTAACAAACAATGTTATTTATAATAAATTAAACTTATAGAAACATTTTTAAAAAGTTAATAATTTTCACAAAATTCTTATTCTTGTACAACATATAAAATAACTTCGTATCGATAATCACTTTTAAAATTTACAAACTATCTATGAAACGAAACTTTTTCAACTAATAACTAAAAAAAAAGAATCATATTTGTAATATTATTATAAAATGTCTAAACTAAAATTACGCGTTTGAAGATTATGTGGCATTGTTAGCTTAGTATTTAGATTTAATACTTCTCTTAATCTTGCTGAATCTCGAGAGATATTATTGGGATTACAGACAAAATCACCGTTAACAGCAACGGAATTAACTGCGTGTTCAATGCAATATAGTCATAACAGGCTTATATATGCATTTTCTGACGTATTGATTTGTGACGTTAAGTATGTAGTATGCTAGTAAATATTTTGTACAGAATTGCCTTTATTAATTTAGAAGTTGCTTTTCAATCTATTGCAGTTCTAATATATACAGTTAGCTTAATTTTGATCAGGAGTTCTTAGTGATTTATATTTGTAGAGCGACTCTTGTTCGTTCTTTAAACATTAGTACGTTCATATATCAATAAAATATTTTATTTATATCATATAGTTTATAATTTCATTTTATAGCAGAAAGATAGATACTCAAGGATTAAGTCTAAATTATCGAACTAAAAGAGCCATGGAATCAAATAATTTCCATTGTGTGTAATAAACCTTTAGTTAAAATTCACGTGTTATTTTCCATTTATGTATCAAAAAGATAAGACTTTGAATATATGCTTGGCGTGTGATACTTAATTTGAGTTTACCTGTGTATTTTTATTTTGCATATATTTCTCCACATGCGCGACTAAGAAGTCTACATGCTTATATCGTGCATGTTATAAGTGGATTAGAAAGATGCAGCTTTACCTGTACTTAATCATTCAAACCGTAAATGTGAGCAAACATGTACACATTTATTTGTATCATACCTTGAAGGTTTTTATATCTCATTATAACTGTATAAAATTTATATTTTGCAAATAACTTTTTTTTTCTTTTTAATCTATTCCCTCCGAAATTTAAAAACAGCGTGGTCGGTGGTTCTTTCGTTGTGGACTATGACATTCTAGGTTTCCATGGTTACAAAGAATGATGTTGATCACTGTAGGTTATCTATTTGAACGCATAATGAAAATATATTTTCAATTTTATCAGATGTTTTCCTCGGTAGGAATGTGTCCTGTAGTGGGCAGAGCACAAATAGCCCATTGTGTAGCTTTGTGCTTTACTTCAAACAGCAGTAGCAAAGCCACATCGAGCTATCGAACCCGTGAATTTATCCGTAGACTAACCGCTGTCCCACCGGGTGACTCCTCGGAACGAAAGAAATGCTTCAAATAAACATGCAGATGTTATGTATGTGTGTTTTTTTTTTTTCATATAAACATGGAGAAGTTTGTTTTTTTGTTTTGTTTTTTTATGCATGGAACGTGTTTCCCGTAACACAAATGATACCGAGTTCATAAGGATAAGCGAAATTTTGAACAGCACGAATAATGTTCAATTTCTTTGTTCTTTACTGAAGTCTTAGAGCATTAATCACTGCCACCGAATATTGGTAGTTTGCCAACTGTGTTTTAAACACCATAACCATTGTATTCAATATGCTTATTTTGAAATATAATCCATTGAATATTATTAAATATAATTAACACAGCTAGATCATTAACACTGCTACATATATAAATATAAAAGGTCATTGGCATGGGCTTAAATACTGTTTCAAAGCTGATATAGACAAAAAAAGGCATATGTGGGTAAAGCTATATTTGAAGAAAATATATCCCCAAAATATAAAAGCCACTAAATCCGATTTTCACTTTAAAAGTAACAAAGCAGAAATAAAAAATACTTTACCATGCTAAAGAGGAAATAAAGAACTCAATAAACTACAACCTGAGAATTTACAAGTCATTGCCTCTACTGCTAAATCGAAATTTGTATAAATTCAATACTCTCTAGCAAAAAAGACAAAAAATAGAACTTGTTTACCTGGCTAGTTCATGCGTGATCAATGTATGTCTGTGTACAATTTACCCTTAACGTCTGTCTACTGAATCTGTTCCTTTTCTAGTTTGTTTATTTGTTTTGAAATTCGCGCACAGCTAGCTACACGAGGGCTATCTGCGCTAGCCGTCCCTAATTTAGCAGTGAAAGACTAGAGGGAAGGCAGCTAGTCATCACCACCCACCGCCAACTCTTTTACCAACGAATAGTGGAATTTACCGTGACTTTATAACGCCCCCATGGTTGAAAGGGCGAGCATGTTTCGTGGACGGGGATGCGATCCCGCAGATTGCGAGTCGAGCGCCCTAACCACCTGGCCATGCCGGGCCTATGGTTCGAGAGAAATGAAAGTAAAAAGGCAGACAAACCCATAGGCAGATGAAACCAAAGGCAGACGAAACCAAACATTTTAAATCGATAACAGTAAAATACAAAATGGTAGTGGTGTGGTAGTTGAACTATTGCGTAGTATTGAATAAATAAAAATAAACTGAAATCTAATAAAAAGTAAATGAAAAAATATTTTAATCGAAGAAAATGAAATAGAGATAAACTTTAGTTTGTAGATAAATTAACTAATTGCTTGGATGTATAACTGACAGTATCCGATTAGCAGATCGCAATGACAAAGAACATGAAAACCAGTGTTACCAGCATATTTTAGCTCCTACAAGATAGAAACGAATCTGCTTAAAAACACCAAAACTGAATTTGCAGTTCACCTTTTCCCTGTTGCGGACCAATCTGAAAATTTGATCACAAGTATCCGGAAATTCCGCTGCTCCATTTGATGGTGGTAGAGCGTACATAAGACCAAATAGGACATTATGAAACAAAAGATAGTTTTCATGACTGGATCCAGTTACAAAAACAACACCTATATATATATATATATATATATATGACCGGATTGGCATATGACGTCGACCGGATTTAGAATTTTCGGAATTGGAGCTTTAAGAAGATTAAAAAGTTCTGTAGATATGGAGCTTATACTCAGGGAGAGTGAGTTATCGCATACCACAAGATCCCAGTAACAAATTTTATGATTAAAAAAGTAATTCATTTGAAATCCTATGATCAGTCACTTACTTAGAGTGAAATCATAAGCTAAGGCAACTCTTTAAAATTAAATTTTTAAATAAATCAAAACAATGATAATTGCAGTTTACAAGTACGATTTGTATATGTTAATACAGTGGATACCAACAACATGTATCGCCTTTATATATTTGGCTCTGATCATTCGGCAATGTAATGCTGCCACAAGAAGAAGGGTAAGCAATTATTAAAGTGCTTGAAACGTTAAACATTACCTCAGATGTGTTTCAAATTATGATTAAACTTTTGCAATCTAATAATACAGGGTTTATAGATATGAAATGAATTTCTAATAAAGCAAAACCCTATAGAACCCAGCAAGACATATATTTATGATGGTAACTAACAATCTTTAGTCCCTACCTCTGTGATTTGATAGCATTCCTAATAACCTATTGGTAATACAATGACAGCAAAATATTGAAAACAGAACTGCAGGAATGAGTAACATGTTTAAAGTATCAAGAGTGTTCCAGCTTCTTGCGGTCTTGTGTTGAATTATACAGTCCTGCGATGGTTTTTATTGTCTTGAAATTTTTACATGTTCTAGACTCTTCCTGTACGTTGAATCCGAAAATGATATCCATTTTTCTCCATCACGTGCAGATTTTTCACAAAACGTCATAACGCAATACATAAAAGAAAGGCCACACCACGTAGTTTTGAGACTAAAAGACGTATTATTCACACACACACACACACACAAACAAACAAAATCAGGATGAATGAGGATGCATATTCTTTTGACGTCAATGTTCTTCCATTTTCTTCAGATTGTTTGTAGTTATAATAAAAAAAATGTTCATTGTGGTAAACGAAATAATAATTTGATCTAGTTAAGAGTTTTGATTTTCTTCCCTATTTGTAAAACAATCCTTATGTAATAGAAAAAAATGAATATTATTTCCGAAATCCGTTATTAAAACCAAAACAGCTTTTATGAAGTTTAAATTCGCAGGCCTGTGTTATTAAGGTGCTTATGCACAAATAAACATAAGTGTTCAGTGAATCTTTCTAGGGAAAAAAAAACATAACAAAATCCAAACCAAGTTAATTCCTTTATAGACTAAAATTAGATCATAATAACGGCTCAGCTTGATGTGTTTTGGTTGTTGTTGTTAAGGGCATGGATAGATTCACAATGGGCTATTTGTGCTCAGCCGAAACTCGACTTTTAGCGTCGTCAGTCTGAAGACTTGCTGCTGAGAGGGGCCTGGTGGTTAGGGCGATCGACTCGCAATCTGCAGTTGCAGGTTTGAATCCCTTTCGGCCATTGGGGGCATTATAATATTATGGCAAATCCCGTACTCGTTGGTAAAAGAGCAGCTAAAGAGTTGGCGGTGAGTGATGTTGACTAGCTGCCCTCTCTCGCGTAGATAGCCCTCGAATAGCTTTGCGCGAAATTAAAAACAAACCAAATCAAACTTACCCCGATAAAGAGTAAAGAGAACATTCGCAAAGCAACTGTGGGGGGTATGGGATGGGGCTTGATGTGACGAGAGCTTGGTACACAAAATGAAATACTTTTAAATGTAACCAGCCCCCCAGTGGCACAGCGGTATGTCTGCGGACTTACAACGCTATAATCCGGGTTTCGATACCCGTGGTGGGCAGAGCACAGATAGCCCATTGTGTAGCTTTGTGCTCAATTACAAACAAACAAAACAAATGTAACCAATGAAATTCTTCCATTATGCGTACTTTAACAACAATAGTGAAAAACTGAGAATAATTATTGAGTTGAAAATGCATAGTTTGGCCTAGTTTAATTTTAGTAATCTTGGGTTATGAACATATTATCAAGTCAGTTTGATCCTACTAAAAATAAACAAAATAAATAACTTTACTGTTGAGATTTGAAATCCTGACACCTAAATAGCTGAAATATTTCTGAATACAAAATTCGTCTTGACATTTAAATCCCGTACGCCTCTTTCTTACGTAATTTTTCATACTCAAAAATGTTTATCGCTTCTAATTAGTCCCCCTCCCCAGTAGCACAGCGGTATGTCTGCAGACTTACAACGCTAGAATCCGGGTTTCGATACCCGTGGTGGGCAGAGCACAGATAGCCCATTGTGTAGCTTTGTGCTTAATTTCAAACAAACAAACAAGCTTCTACTTATGCTGTGTTATAAAAATTGTTTGTTTGTTGAATTTCGTGAACTTACTACTCGAGAGCTATCTGCGTTAGCCATTCCTAATTTGGAAATCACAGAAGGAAGGCATATGGTCAACACTACCTACCGCCAACTCTTGGGCTACTCTTTATCAAGAACAAGTGGGATTGCTTGTTACAGTGTAACGCCCTCATTGCGAAAACGGAGAACATGTTCGGTGAAGAGGTTCGAACCCGCAGAGTGCAAGTCCAGTACCTTAACCATCTGGCCATGGCTGTGCTACAAAAACGAACCACAAAATTTTCTAGTAATATAAACAAACGTTTAGATTGACATTTACCATTCCTCATTCTTGTACTGTCGAAGCAAGTACCAAAGTTGATTATTGCCAGATGATTGTGGATAATGAACGAATGAAATTATCGTTGTTGTGGAATAATGTGCAAATATAACTACATGTACTTGCGCAGGGTCTTTGAAAATGTTCTGCTTCAAATGTAAATAAATCCAAAATTTAGAGCAACAGATATTTTAGTTCTTGTTTTTGAAGCTCGTATGTTATGTTGGTTTGTAGCTTACAGAATGCATTATTCTTCTCGTGATTAATTGCATGCGCACGTTTTACTGACGTAACGACAGTACAAGTTCCAACGTTAAACGTCCCTTATGTGACGTCATTTTAGTGTTTACTGACAGATAACACACTACTGTAAGGTGGTGAGAGCAGTTAGAACAGGTGACTCTAGTGTAAATTGCTATTAGAAATTAGAGGTGCTTAGAGGGATACCTGTATAAAAGAAACCACGGTTTTCACCACTTCTAGCTCATAATTCATATCAGGTCCCCCGGTGGCTCAGAGGTACGATTGCAGGCATATAAGGCTAAAAATTAGTATTCGACACCAGCGGTGAGAAAAGCACAAATAGCCCAGTGTGTAGCTTTGTGCTTAACAATAAACAAGTTATTTCACGCATAAAATAAAATCACGAAGACAAAAATATTACGGCTTCCAAACAAAGGATTTTCTGATGAATCATAATATATATTTACTTTTGTTTTATATTTTTATATCTTTAAATTTTAAAAGATCATCACCTTGATTATCAAAATTATATTACTTGTTTACAAAACTAATACACATAAGTGCACAGGGTCACACATTTGAAAGACATAAATGAGGTGTCTTTTATAACTCTGGTGATATCATTATTTTGTGCTCTTAATTTGCACATATCCTTTCGTGCCCTGATCAACGTCACATCCTTTTAACTAATCATTTCCAAGCAAGGGTGAATACAGTTGAAACAAAATGTACTTACTACTTTGTCACAGGATATATATATATATATACACTTTGCCTGTGTCTTTGTATATAAGTGAAAGAAATAGGGTGTAAAAAGTTCCTGGCGTATATTATATAAAATTATCGTAATGATAGAAGACTGTTGAAATTTAGATCAAGCACGCTATTACTCTATTATCTCGCTACCAACACATGATTATACGATGTAGACGCATCGCATTCTGTACACTACGTTAAACAGTTTGTGACTCACAGAAACAAGTGGGTCGTGTAAAACGCTGCTCTTCAACAAAGAAAAAAGTTTGTCTCACGGTGACTCCTAAAAAAATTCCTGCAATCAAAATGTATTCAACCCCAGACATATTAACCCTAAACGTTCATACTACAAATCAGTTAAAAGTATTTTAAGGAATATGTAACAATGGTAAAAAAAAAACACAACAATAAAGAAGCAATTGAAATTATAAGTTATTAATCTCTTGTAGATTATTTAAAACTTTTGCAGTTTCTGGACCAATGGTAAATTGAAGTATTAGGACTCAGGGTGGCCGGAAATGTTGAAGGGCCCATCTGTGGGATAATGTTTGACATATCCATTGTATTTGAACGAAAATTTACACTCATTTAACTAGCTGGTATTAATGAAGTGTGGAAGATCGAAATTCAGTGCCTAGGACACCATGACCTTTATTTTTTATTCTTCTTTTAGAATAGAAGGCGTTACAGTTGAAAGTATGGATACACGTACATACTTCCACCTAGTGCAGTTTCAAGACAAGCTGTGGAATTATAGAAGGTATTTAGAATGTCTACTGTCAACATCTATATGTGTGTTCTTACGCATTCTACGAAGTAGCCAACAAATGCAATTATGCAACAGTTAAATGGGTCATTTCATCCGCGTATTTTTTATAACTCTGTATTTTTTTTTTTTCCAAACTGTTACAATATTTATATTTATCCTGATTTTCAACTGCGACGCCACATATATCAAAACACTTTTCAAGAAAATTCACGGTGTCGTAATTTATAATCTGAAATTTCTAGCAACCTATCAAGATATATGAACTAACTCAATGAACTCCCTGTATTGACCAGACTTATTTAGAACTTTTACTTTATATATATGTTATTTCATTGTAAGAATTAGACGTTAGTGTTAGAAAGGTTAGCCTACTCAGTTTAGTATAACATAAGGGGAAGTTGAAATCGATTCATTATAGACCCGCTGAGTAAATCACATAATATTAATATATAGATATGTATAATTAATATATAGATATTAATATATATTAATATATAGATATGTGTATGTATGTGTGTGTATATATATAAACACACACTGTGTACACAGGCATGCTTAAGAACTAAAATGATAGATAGACTACCTGCTATTTTGGTCATCTTTGCCTCCAGCTGGTAGACTAATTAGGGAGCACTGACTGATCAGTGTAATAGTTTTCTCTGAATTTTCAATAACAAAAAACGATGTAAAACATCATAGTAGTCGTGATAACAAACAAAATGAAGTATTCATAAGTTTTTGTTTACGTTTCTTATTTAAAACCTGTGGTAGTTTCTGTGTTTGTTGAACACGAGGATTATCTGCGCTAGCCATCCCTAATCTTGAAATGATAGACTACAGAAGAGGCAAAACTATCCACTACCAACTCGTGTCTGACCAAATGGTGGGATTCGATCACCACTCTTCTAACCCATCCATTGCCCAAAGCGTTAAGGGTGATTGTTTTTATTGGTAGTAACGAGACGCGAACCATGAAACATGAGCTCCGCAGTTTGACACACTAGCCGCTGTAATAAAGTAGCTAACACTAAGTTACATGAAATCAACAAATATATGTTGTGTTTATCCTTCTTAGA